>NC_137197.1:31649426-31816926 GCF_960531495.2 Zeus faber | reverse complement strand
GCCCCTGCTACATCGACCGGAACTGCGACCTTGCTGTCGCATGTCGGTGAGAGATGCTGTGGCTCGTAAAGCATTGATTAAAAAAGTATAATATTAGAACTCTTGGGTGGGCGGGTAAAGGTGACCTAATATATAGAATGCCGGGAAATTAGTCCGATTTTTACTATCGATGAATGAGCAATGTGTATTTTTCTCAGCCGTATCACATGGGGAAAGTTTGTCAATTGCGGTCAGACATGCATCGCCCCAGACTACATCCTGTGTGAGCCCAGCGTTCAGAGCCGAGTGGTGGAAGAAATCAGGAATAGCATCAAGGTCAGCTTCCAACAAAATTGCACCAACTGCAAGTATTACTGTACCTCGGGCCCTTGTAACCAAAGCATCTTGAATAGAACCATAGATTTATTCATAAACGGTCTATCTGCCCACTGAAGTGGGGATCCTCGACCCATGATGCGTACTCTTTACGTTTGCCAGGAATTCTATACAGATGATCCAAAGACGTTTGAGGACTACGGACGTATTGTGAACAAGCGCCACTTTAAGAGGGTTATGTCTCTCATGGAGGGGAGCTTGATCGCCGTCGGTGGAGACAGCGATGAATTCCAATGCTACATAGGTGTGCGGTGTCACTACATGTTTGAACGGCCCAGCTGGTGTCAAATCAAACTTGTATCAAACACATATTTTACGTTATCGTGACTATTCTCAAGATGATACTCATGTTTATCGATTTTCTAATGTACTCTCTATTTACCCTTTTTATTTATTTTAAGTGGAAGGATATGGTTCTGAACCTAGAAAGTTGTAAGACAAAGATGTTACCAAATATGTTTGACAAAGTTACTTGATTGTGCCCTAATGTATGTTTGTTAATTGTTAATTGAAAAGGCAAAGGCACCATTGATTTAACATCGAATTATGTAATAAACACTGGCCAGGTCCTTTTTAATACTGTATTTTGGTCAAAGTGCAGTTTGAACACAGGCCCAATGAGAAATAACTTCAATCAGCATGAATTGTCCTTGATTTTCATGGGTATCACCATATCTGAATGAGTTGCTGTGTTAAAGAATTATGTTGAACAATAATAATTGTTATTTAATGAGTTTTTAATTAGCTCAGCTAAAATGAAGACCTTAAAAGGATAGGTTTGCTTTTTTTCAACCCAGCCTTCAACCCAATGCTGTCCACTGGGGACAATGTTTAAGTCATAAAAAAATGGAAAGCTCACAATATATTCAGACATGCTTTATGTCATACAAAAAAATGGTAGTTTGGTCAAAATGACACTTCTTTACTTTCGTGCTAATGTAAGAGACTAGAAACAAGAAGATGCTCTGCTTCCTACTGGCAACATACTGTTTCCAACGTTCCGCTTTGGATGTACTGCGGCAATTGGAATCACAATTGAGTAGTAATAAATAAAATATGATGTTACTGTTATTCAAAACATGTTAAATAATAAAGACGTGTGAGGATAATGCCAGTTTTCCTTTTTTGTATCAGAAGATTGAGCATTTTTTAAGGCTGAAATGTTTACTAAAGCCTGGGTTGGAAAAATAGCAAACTTGTTAAATTGTATTTTAAAAGTTTGATAGAAATTTGATGGTATTAAACTGTGTGCTTCTGATAACAAGTTGTTTTTTTTATCCATTTTTTAAATTAAAATAAGTTGTAGAATAATTATTTGATAACAAAATAGGCTATTCAAAGCAATAAATTAGTTAAGTTAGACTACCACATCGTGTACCCTGCATTACGTACACAACACAACTGGAAGACAGTTGGAGATAAGACAGATTGCTCTTTCCATATTCCCTCAGCCCCCACCGTCTTGAAGGATGTGACGGGGGAGTCCAAGGTGATGCAGGAGGAGATCTTCGGGCCGGTGCTGCCCATCATCACAGTGAGCGGAGTGGACGAGGCTATCCAATTCATCAACGAGCGGGAGAAGCCGCTGGTGCTCTATGTCTTCTCCCCTGACAACAAGGTGAGCCGCGTCCCTCGAAGTCGAGTGGCTGCGATGTGGATTGTTTTTATGGTTTTTTTTGCATGTAGATATTTTCAAAATTCTGACACTTTACTTGCACCTGTGAGGTTGTTGTTCCAACTGCGCAATTGTGTCTGTTGCTGTTTTCTGGCCGGTAGCTGATCAGAAGGGTGATAGCGGAGACTTCCAGTGGGGCCTTGCTGGCCAACGACTGTCTGGTCCACTTCACTATCAGTGCTCTGCCTTTTGGAGGAGTGGGTGAGTGTTTCAATCAGTTAGTATTTGAACAGTTAGTATTTTGTGGGGTTTTTTTGTGTTGTCCCGGTGACCACTAGTTGCATTTCATTCTGGCAGAAATCCAGTCTGACTAAGCTCAATCAACTGAACCGTATATAATGATTCTGTCATGACTTAGACTACCAAAATGATAATATCATTGAAATACAGGATTTAAAATTATGTTGAAACAACTTTATATTAGGGCTGTACCCGACTCAGAATTATGTCAGTCGAATCGGATGAACGGCGGGGGGGTTAGAAAAACGATTTCTAACTTGCAATAAGAATAAGATATTTGTCTTAAGAAGCATTTTCGCTATTACCAGGAGAGACATCTCTCCCGTCTCTCTCTCTCTCCTGCTCTATCGCCGGAGATATGGAGATATGCACGAGAGCAGCAGGGCCGGCTCCCTCTGCCTCTCACACACACACAAGGAGATGAGGGCGCAGATTGCGTCACGATTGCCCCCTCTCCATGTGAAATGCTCAGAAAATAAAGCAGTGTTAATTCTGCTGTTAATTAGTTTCAGTGTTTTTATTATATGTTTTTAAAAAAGAACCAATAAGAGCACCCATTTTACCTATATATATTTTTACCCATTTAATTAAAATTTTTTATCCGTCCAAGGGAACAACGTCATCCGCAATCGATTAACTAGTGGGCTCGTTCTCTGATATTACGTTAGTACAGATGCGGACACCATCTAATGCATTCATAGGAACACGAAAAACCGTCTGCTACCACCATAACTATATTTTAGACCTTTTCTCACCATACATGTGTTTGCATCCCTATACAGTCTACTGAGGGAGTGTGAGGGAATGATGGAAAATGTGCCTTGGCAAAATTTAAAGAAGTGTGATCTGGGGATATTATTGTCGTTACATATGTGGTCAACTGTAGTAAATGTATTATCAATAAACAAGTCAGAGAAATACACGACGATTTTTGCGCCATATCTTAAACGCTGAGTCTATTTGTGATGATAAAAAAAAAGTTAGTTGAATATCAGTGGGGAGACTAGTTTGAGTTTGAAATGTCTTCTGATTTGATGCCAGATTCTAATACAATTTTACAGTGGGATTTGTAATGTGGGTACGTATGTGGTATAAGGGCTGATATTTGTTTTAATTACAGATTGGATCTCAATCATGAGCTTATTGAATCTGTGTGGTTTGATGTACTTTTAACTAAAAGCAAGCCTTTTTTAATTGATGCTTTCTATAGACTCCCTGAACAAAGTAACTTCTATCAACTGTTGAAAGAATAATTTAACTCCTGCAAGGATTTTGACAAGGTTGAGGTTGTAATGATTAGTGACTTCAACACGGCTGTTTCAAATGCAGATCATGGGATATTCAACGTTTTAAAAAGTTTTTTGTCATGCTTTAGATTTGCAACAACTTATTCAATTGCCCACTTGAGTAGGTAAACTAATGCCATGGGCACACTACACGACTTTCAAAGTCATCAGATCGCTGTACTGTTCACACTACACAACTTTCTGTCTTGTGAGGGGGAATCTTGAAGTCTTGTGGTTTGCACAGTACATGACTGATCTGTGACAAGGGGTTACACATTACAAGATCCCTCCTCTTGACTCCCTTTCTGTGATAAAATAACTGAGCACAAAAGTAACCCAAAGAAACTTTGGCAGTCTCTGAAATAAAATGGGGACAGCAAAAGGTTCAAGACTAAGGCAAATAATATCTCTTAACATTAATGTGAGCTTTCCTCTGATTGATCCAAGGTTGCAGATAAGTTTAATAGTTTTTTCACATCTGCAGCCAAACAACCATTAGATAGGCTACCAGGCAATCTTAGGATGTTTGATGAAAAATCAACGTTTCAATACTATTCACAACTTGAAGCTGTAGTGGACTATTTTTGCCTTTCTATGGTTCCACAGGACAAGATGTTAAAGCTATTGAAAGATCTTACAGTAAATGTTCTAAAGCTACTGGGCTAGATGTAATGCCTGCCAGATTTCTGAAAGGTGCTGCTGAACATATTGCACCATATCTCACTCATGCTTTTAATCTCTCCATTGAGTCTGGTAGTGTCTCAAAGGATTTAAAACATGCTAGAGTTATTCCTTTGTATAAGAAATGGAGCAAACTGGAAGAGGGAAATTATTGACCAGTTTGCATTTTGGGAGTTGTATAGAAAGTCTTGGAGAAAATAATACATGAGCAAATTAACAGCTACATTTTCAAACTGATTTGTTGTATGAAATGCAATCTGGTTTTAAAGAGTCACACTCAACAGATACATGTTTATTATTTATATCTGATTATATAAGGTAAGAGATTGATTTGGGCAAATTCTGTGTCATGGTACTATTAGACCACTTGAAAGCCTTTGACACGATTGACCATCAGATTTATGAAATCAGATTTGTTCCAATATATAAAAATAAAACTTCTTAAATATCAAACAAAAATAAGAATTTTAGAGCAAATAAATGGTTAGGGTTAGCTTACTCTGCTAACTTGGCTGCTTCTGACCCGGGTCCTCCGCTGGACACCCTGGGTGCTGCTGCTGCCAGTCGGGAGAGGGTTGGTGCTGGGGCAGCCTGTGTTGACCCGCTTGTGGCTCCAGGGCATCTTCAGACGGCCCTTCTGTGTTCCTTCCCCTTTTCCTTTATTGTAGCAAATGGGCGAGGTGGAACAAGCCCCAGAGCAGATGGACAGCATGTCACGATAAGGGCCCCTCCTCCTGTATGTGTGGGGATGGCAGACCTGCCAACCTGCACGCATTTTGTGTACCAACCACACAATTCTTGGTTTAAATAGGCAGGTACAAAATGCCAGCTGAAACTACGCAAAAATAATACTTACAATAATTATATACATATATATATATATATATATATATATATATATATATATATATATATATATATTCAAGATTCAAGAGGTTTATTCGTCACATACATATACATACTTTCATACATATATGCAGTGAAATGTAATGCAACGCACCCGGTGATTACACTTTTATTGATTTTTGAATGCTCAAAAATATGTTCCCGTGACAATGTTACATTTGACTATGATAATGTGGTCAAAATCGTCACTGAAACTCATGCTAATTGATTTTCTGATTGCGAAATCAGAAAGTCAGGGTCGGGTACAGCCCTACATTCTAGCCTTTGTAACATGCCTCTATCTATAACCCTCCAAAACGGGCTGTTTTTTTGTGGAAGGAGCCACCCTCCTGAGGGCCCCCATGTTCTGTGAGCCAATGGGGTTTGAGCACAAGTTCTGGGTTCTGTGAGCCAATGCCATTTGAGCATGGCTTCCAGGTTTCGTTGTATTTACACCAATCAACCACAACTTTAAAACCACTGAAAGGTGGAGTGAATAACATTGCTCATCTCATTCCAATGGTACCTGTCAAGGGGTGGGATTTATTAGGCAGAAAGTCAACAGTACGTTCTTTAAGTTGATGTGTTGGAAGCAGGAAAAATGGGCTAGCGTAAGGATCTGAGCGACTTAAACAAGCGCCAAATTGTGATGGCTATCTGGATCTGGGTCAAAGCATCTCCAAAACAAAAGGTCTTGTGGGGTGTTCCTGGTATGTAGTAGTTAGTACCTACCAAAAGTGGTCCAAGGAAGGACAACCGGTGAACTGTGACAGGGTCATGAGCGCCCAAGGCTCATTGATGCGTGTGAGGAGCGAAGGCTAGCCTCTGGTCCTATGCAACAGAAGAGCGACTGTAGCACAAATTTAATGAAAAAGTTCATGCTGACTATGATAGAAAGGTATCAACACACAATGCATCGCAGCTTTCTGTGTATGGGGCTCTGCAGTCTGGTCAGAGGGCCCATGCTGACCCCTGTCCACTGCCAAAAGTGCCTACAATGGGCATCAGAACTGGGCTTTCTCCATAGCCCAGTGAAGGAAGGAGTTGGCTTGGTCAGATGAATCACTGTTGTTTAACATCATGTGGATGGCTAGGTGTGTGTGCGTCGTTTACCTGGCGAAGAGATGGCAGCAGGATGCACTATGGGAAGAAGGCAAGCCAGCTGAGGCAGCGTGATGCTCTGGGCAATGTTCTACTGGGAAACCTTGGGTCCTGGCATTCATGTTGATGTTGCTTTGACACGTTCCACCTCCCTAAACATTGTTGCAGACCGAGTACACCTCTTCATGGCAACGGTTTTCCTTGATGGCAGTGGTCTCTTTCTGCAGGATAATGCGCCCTGCCACACAAGTTCTTCAGGAATGGTTTGAGGGACATGACAAAGAGTTCAAGGTGTGGACTTGGCCTCAAAATTCCCCAGATCTCAATCCGATCGAGCCTCTGGGATGTGTTGGAACAACAAGCCCGATCCATGGGGTCCCACCTCGCAATTTACAGGACTTAAACGATCTGCTGCTAAGGGTGGTGCCAGATACTACAGGACATCTTCAGAGGTCTTGTGGAGTCCATGCCTCGAGGCAAGGCCTTATTTAAAACTTTGTTACGACTTTTGTTGGTGGTTCTAATTTGAATGACTCCCTTGAGTTAACTGGCTCATTTCAGGACGTCTTCTGAATTCCAACTGTGAACGCATGTTCTGGCCCAGTGCCTGGGAATGAGCAAGGGGAGGCAGGCGGATGCAAGACAGCGCTGCTTGCTGTGTATTTATTGCAGTCTTTAAACAAAATGGTGACTCGTGGGCCAAAGGCAAAATCACAGGCTCGCTGGAAAACGGTGAGAGTCCAAAACATCCGTGCATATGTGCTATATACAGTGGGGCAAAAAAGTATTTAGTCAGCCACCATTTGTGCAAGTTCTCCCACTTAAAAAGATGAGAGAGGCCTGTAATTTTCATCATAGGTACACTTCGACTATGAGAGACTTCCCTACTGCAGGGAAGAACTAAACCTAAGTTACTGTACTTCTTGGTCCAGGATCGGGCGAATCAGTAGAGCTGAGTTTTGCATAGGTCCCCTTTAAAGCGCTCCACCAGCTGTCTGGGCATGGTAAACACAGGTCTGATTTGAGCGGACCCCCAGTAATTTGTAAAGTACCCGAAGTGTGAGTGACAAAGGAAGACAACCTGAAACAGCACCTGTGCCACATTTTTGGTCGTAATACTGCGCAGGGGCACTGCGTCTTGAAAATGATGGAAATCATGCATGTTATTTTTATATCTTTTGAGTGTAATAAGAATTATGGAATCGTTTCTGTCAATGTTTGTAACGCCTTATTTGTACAATAAATTATTAAAAGTTTCAACAAGTTGCTTTTGGAGTGTTTTGAAAACCACTACGGATTGTGCGCCCCTGGGGTGCGGGGTCTCCTCGTGCTCCCTGGGACTGGGTCATTCTCCTCTGGGCTGGGTGTGGGGGTTGCTCCACGGCCCTCTGGCTTCTCGGGGGTCTTCTGTAGCCGCGGGGCAGGGTAACCGGGGCTTTCCTGCGGCTGTAGGGTGTGGCTGCAGAGTTCGGGGTGGCTTCGGGGCCCCTTCCGCTGCTTGGAGGCGCCGCGACATATTACTGACCTTCTACACCAGTACCAATAGGGAAAAGTCATGTACACTCACCGGTGGACATCTTGCACACAACCACACCCCAGCACCCTCCTGGTTCCATTCCTCTCCGCCCTCATGTACTGCCATAATAATGACAGGAAGAGGCCACGTGACCAGTTGTAGTTCCAGTTTTCCTGGACCTAATTCACTGTTTTTCAATACATGTTGTCGTCCAATGTTCATGTTTTTGTGTAAATGTTGTTTGTTTCTATGTCTCGCCGTAGTGATCAGTTGTTTATAGACCCAAACATGATAAATAGTTCTCCAAAGAGGGGGGTTAGTGGTGGCTCTCCACAACCAGAAACTGTGCTCTTGTCATTCTACAGGACACACTGGAGGAGTGTCCTGTAGAATGACACTACAGGAGTTATTGCAGCAGTTATTGATTAAAGAATTAATAATGAGTTGCATTGCAGGTTGAGAACTTAAACTCCACTTGCACACTAACTCTGTCCTAAATGCAATGGCATACAAATACTCTGTTGTATGCCCAGCATGCTGACAGCATAGGTTAAAAACAATAAATAAACCCACTACGGACCTGTTCCGGTACCTTGGGATGCCGTGACAGAATGTTACAACCGGAGCTAGGAGGGACCCAAACACATGACACAGAGATGGGAGGCAGACAAAGGATGTTTATTAGACAACACCGTTGAGATGGCCGGAGGGATCCAGTCTATAGGGATGGGGAGCCGGGCTGGATGGAGAGTGACGGACAGGCTTGGTCGAGAAGACAAACAGGTTAGGGCAAGACGAAACAAGGAGACATCAACTAGGAACAAAGAGTTTGGCACTAGAAACTTGGAACTAGGAACTGGCCAGTCGCCATAACTTCGGTAAGCTAGTTGATGGTCTGGCAATGAGTGACTGGGGAGCTGGAGAATAAATACTGTGTGGGTGATGAAGGTAATTGATCCCAGGTGTGTGAAATTGGCTTAAGGGAGGAGCCGCGGATGTGTCAAGAGCGGCCTCCAGTTGTGCTGGGAGGCCGTGGGCCTAACACAGAAATTATAATTATAATGATAATGTCAAAATATTACTTACATATCACTGGAAAGTCAAAAAAAAATCAAAAAAATGTGCCTTAATATCTAATTAGGGAATTATTACTTTAAAAAGTAACAGCGGCAGTAAAACTGTATTTTGCTATGATGGTTAAATTTTGCAATTGATCTGCTGTTCACATGCGTGCCGAACCGTGGTGGGCGACCCATACACACCATGGATCATCTACGTACCGTTACACCATAACAGACCCCCTATGGGTCCCATTTATAATGTTCAACCATCTTCCTCCCAGGAGGTGGGGGATCCAGTTCCTGGCTGGAGAGTGTTATCTCTGACATTTTTACATTGCAGGTGTGAACAAAATATGCAGATCCAACCGTTCCCAACACAAGAGCCTTGTTTGTTGGAGGCTCAATAGCAATAAAGCAGCGTTCTTACTCCTCCTCCTTATCTTGAGAAATCAGAATTCAATCCGCAGACCTGAAATGTCTGCGAGGGGCCTCTTACTTTGATTTTTGTAATTACAAGCAAAGGGCTGTCCTTGCTACACTAGTAATGGGGTAAAGTTGTATTTAAGGAGTGTTGTAAATGTACGGGTTACACGTACACCCAGATATGTGAAGCCCTTTAGTTACACTTTAAACTGAAACTGGTCAAATTTTGCTCTCTCTCTGCCTGGGGTAGGTAAGCTTTTTGTCTGATTATATTTTTAACCTGAGAACTACCTGAATTCTCTGAGTACCTCTAGTCAGGGAGGTATGGAAGTGTCTGGGTTCGAAATATTGAGGAGTCTATCATCTGCGTAGAGTGATACCTTGTTGGTGGTTTCCTTCCTCATCACTCCGAGAATTTGATCAGAGCTTAAAGCTATTGCTAGAGGCTCAATGGCTAAATCAAATAAAAACAGATAGATGGCACCCTTCTCTTGTACCTCATGCTTTTTATTATATGGTTACACAATAAATCACATTTTTCTAATTTCTCAGAATCTTGCTCATTCAGTGTTTTCTGTTTCAGGTACTCTCAGTCTGTTGAAATCTGTTGTCTTTCAGCCGTACTTCCCCTTTTCCTTTCCAGAACTGCTATTTCAGCAGGGTTTCGTCCTGTAGCACGTTTACTCATGAGCAGGCCTTTCCCTATTAAGTTACATTTCTTATAAATTGTTAAATCACTGAAATATCTGCAGGTTTTAGGTTTTATTTCTTCACGTTCTTCTATACTGAAACGGGTTTCAGGATTAGGGATGTAACAGTATAAAATTTCACAATCCCGTCGTACGGTATAAAAAAAGACAAATACATGGTAAAGCCTCTGATGCGGGAAGTTGCTTGTCGGGCTTGTCAAATTCACAGGCGAGGCAAAATAAGAATAAATAAATCAGCAGCAGAACTACTTTACGCCAATATTTTGCGACACAGTGCTTTACGTTACTTGCGAGCGCAAGGGAACAAGTGTAAACAAAGGTGGCAGAACACTGCGCTTGGGGAAATTATGTTATTGGATGGATTATTACAACATTTGGTCGCAGCACAGCAACGACATAAGGTGATGGTGAATTGAAGTTTACATCTTCAATTTTGCAACAAATTTATACCGTGGGCAGTATAACAGGGAAAGGCTTACAGTGCAGAACTGTCATTGGTTGATACTGCGGTATAAAATGGTATACCATTACACCCCTATTCATGACGTTCTCCGTCTTCTAGTGCTTTCTCCACCTTATCGATTCCCTCTTGGTGCAGGGTTGTTCTCATGTCCCATGTTTCTCTTCCCATGTCACTCACCTCTATTCTTGGTTCTGGGTTCGCTGGGCTCCTGCTTCTCTTGTTTTTATGATACTTCTTCTCAGATTGGTGTCCTTCTGTTCAGGGGCAGGTCTTCCATTCTTTCCCTGTTCCTATACTTGTAGTAACTGTAGTGCAGGCCAACATTGTCACGATATTGCTTACAGATCACTGGAAAGTCTGGGTGTGACACCACTTATAGTAAATACGCTTCAGTTGCACCAACTCTCTGAAGACGATCGTGCTCTCCTGTATTTTTTTTAAATCCCTTTTTTTGGTCTCGGGCAATTACCGCCAGGTCTCTATAGACGGTAATGGCGTCACTACCTGCGTCGCTATTTGCAACGAGGCTCATTTTCATAGAAAGGGGAAAATGTTGCACAAAATGTATGAATAATACCTAATTGAATTACACCCAAATGGCACCGGCGCATCGAGAAGCTATTTGCGTGGCAGCACAGTTAGTGGTGCATTTTACCTTTTTCCGGTGCTTTGTCAATTAGACACTTGCTTTTTCTGTTATTTGCGCCTGTTTAGCAGCCACAAAAGCCCCACAGTGTACAGATGCATGAAAATAACTTATTATCTTCTGCCACTTGAGTGAAGTACAGTCCCATGAAAAAAATGTGCCTTATTATCTAATTAGGGAATTATTACTTTAAAAAGTAACACCGGCAGTAAAACTGTATTTCGCTATGATGGTTAAATTTTGCAATTGATTTACTGTTCACATGCGTGCCGAAACCGTGGTGGGCGACCCATACGGACCATGGATCATCTACGTACCGTTACACCATTATAACAGACCCCCTATGGGTCCCATTTATAATGTTCAACCATCTTCATCCCAGGAGGTGGGGGATCCAGTTCCTGGCTGGAGAGTGTTATCTCTGACATTTTTACATTGCAGGTGTGAACAAAATATGCAGATCCAACAGTTCCCAACACAAGAGCCTTGTTTGTTGGAGGCTCAATAGCAATAAAGCGGCGTTCTTACTCCTCCTCCTTATCTTGAGAAATCAGAATTCAAGCCGAAGATCTTGAATGTCTGCGAGGGGCCTCTTACTTTGATATTTGTAATTACAAGCAAAAGGCTGTCCTTGCTACACTAGTAATGGGGTAAAGTTGTATTTAAAGAGTGTTGTAAATGTACGGGTTACACGTACACCCAGATATGTGAAGCCCTTGAGTTACACTTTAAATTGAAACTGGTCAAATTTTGCTCTCTCTCTGCCTGGGATAGGTAAGCTTTTTGTCTGATTAAATTTTTAACCTGAGAACTTCCTGAATTCTCTGAGTACCTCTAGTAAGTGAGGTAAGGAAGTGTCTGGGTTCGAAATATAGAGGAGTATATCATTTGCGTAGAGTGATACCTTGTGGGTGGTTCCTTCCTCATCCGAGAATTTGATCAGAACGTAAAGCTATTGCGAGAGGCTCAATGGCTAAATCAAATAAAAACGGATAGATGGCACCCCTGTCTTGTACCTCATCGTTTTTATTATATGGTTACACAATGAATCACATGTTTCTAATTTCTCAGAATCTTGCTCATTTAGTGTTTTCTGTTTCAGGTACTTTCAGTCTGTTAAAATCTGTTGTATTTCCGCCGTACTTCCCCTTTTCCTTTGCAGAACTGCTATTTCAGCAGGGTTTCGTCCTGTAGCACAACGTCTTCTCACGAGCAGGCCTTTCCCTATAAAGCTACATTTCTCATAAATCATTATCACTGAAATAGAGAAACAGTATCTCCAGGTTTTAGGTTTTAGGTTTCATTTCTTCACGTTCTTCTATACTGAAAGGGGTTTCAGGATTAGGGATGTAACAGCAAAAATACTTCACGCCAATATTTTACGACACAGTGCTTTACGTTACTTGCAAGCGCAAGGGAACAAGTGTAAACAAAGGTGGCAGAACACTGAGTTTGGGGAAATTATGTTATTGGATGGATTATTACAACATTTGGTCGCAGCACAGCGACATAAGGTGATGGTGAATTGAAGTTTACATCTTCAATTTTGCAACAAATTTACACTTTGGGCAGTATTACAGGGAAAGGCTTACGTTGCAGAACTGTCATTGGTTGATACTGCGGTATAAAATGGTATACCATTACACCCCTATTCATGACGGTCTCCGTCTTCTAGCGCTTTCTCCACCTTATCGATTCCCTCTTGGTGCAGGGTTGTTCTCATGTCCCATGTTTCTCTTCCCATGTCACTCACCTCTATTCTTGGTTCTGGGTTTGCTGGGCTCCAGCTTCTCTTGTTTTTATATGGTGCTTCTTCTCAGATCATTGTCCTTCTGTTCAGGGGCAGGTCTTCCATTCTTTCCCTGATTCCTATACTTGTAGTAACTGTAGTGCAGGCGAACATTGTCACGATATAAGCCTCTGGATCTCACCCTCTTCTCCCTTCCCTTATCTGGGTGCCTGGGCGCAACCCCATGTGGGCGCCTGCCGATGGTGGTAGCTGTTGGCCTTGCATCGTGACCCTTGTAACTTTCCTCAAAGAGGCACTTTCCCTGTGGCTTCTCCTCGTTGGCCTGGGATGCTTCATTCCCCTCTCTTTCTTTACAGTATCTGTTATGGTTTCAGAGCTCTGGTCTACGGGGGGCCTCATTCTTTGGACACTAGATGTTTCAGTAGACATGAAAAGTCCTGTTGTTGCCTTCTGTTGTGAATTTAAGCCAACAGATCAACAAATCCCTTTTTTATCAGGTAACAGCGGAATGGGCCGCTACCATGGGCAGCACAGCTTCGACCAGCTCAGCCACATGCGTGGCTGCCTGATCAAGAAGCTGAACATGGAGGGGGTGAACACCATGCGCTACCCACCGCACACCGCCAAGAAGCTGGGCTGGGCACGCTTCTTCCTGCTCAAGCAGGTCAACGTGGGAAGGCTGCGCCGCATGGCCATGCTGGCCATGTTTGCCGCCCTGACTGCCTTCGTGGTTCAGGTAAAGGAACTTTCCCAGGGTAAGATGCTATTCAAATATTGGTTCCCGTCATTTATAACTGTTAGCACAACCTCGCTCATGTGTCATTTTTGTATATTTGATTAACAATAACAATATTTAAAAAAAAGTAGATTTAACATTTTATCTTTTTGTGCTATGAACAGTTAAAAATTATGGGAACCAACATTTTAATAAGGCCTGAGTTGAAAATGGGCAAAACTATCCTGTAATTGATGCATTTTGTAGTGGATATTAAATCTTCGTCTCCATTCCACATCCATCTCTCCGTCTCCATCCGTCTCCAGCCACCTGTAGTTATCTGATAATATTAATAATTCAGAAATCCACTAGTAAATAATTCATAATCATTAAATGCACCAATAAGACACCCATAAGGTGTCACTGTTTGTCTCCAAGGCACAAGATTACAACTGATCCAAAGGCGGGAAAGAACTAATACTTCATCATGTTTAATCTATTTACATTTTTCAACTTCCATATTGCTGTAAATTAAGTTATGTTTAAAATCATATTTTGTAACGGGGGTGATAATGTAATTGTGCACGACAGTTTTAAATGTTTAAAAAGAATAATAATTTTCCCCCAAGATATCTAGATATGAAGGCAACCCCCTCTGCAGTCCACACTACAGGCTTGTGCTTTCCAACAAGAAAGGCTTTGTCCCCCTACGGACAATGTGCATTGTTGTCAAGGAAAGCTAATCATATAACGCTGTGTGGTCTGCCCCCACTAGCCTTTAATTACCCAGCATGCTTCGCTTCTCTCTGCTAAATAGGCCTTTTGTTCTGCTCAATGATTTACCTTTGTGCTGACGTCTCCACTGTTCTAAGGGGATCCGTTTTTTTTCCTTTTCTTATTGCATTAAATGTTTAGACATTCATATAGTCTCATCTTCTGTTTTGTGCACTGTGTTCCTTGCAGAGGTTCTTGCGGTGAGGCAGACGGGTGGAAGCCGCCAGTGAATGGGCGAACACTCCTTCAGACCATGGCCAGACCCTGCCACACTGCCGGCTATTGCACTTAGATAAGCTCGGACATTATGCAACATGACCTCTTAAACCCCATATATGTGAACGGCGTATGTAGATATATGTTTAATAGTATTTTTTTTAAGTCATAATAATAGCATCCCAGCTGTGTAAGTTCATCAGTAATATTAAGCTGTGTAAATGGTGATACGCTGCCAATATGATTTTTATAATATATGCTAATGTTGGATTTATTATTTTTACATGTTTTTTTAACATGTGAAATCAGATTCTAATCACACAATGAAAACATATGTCTGAACCTTCCCAGTGAAATGCTGGATGAGAATGATCAAGAACTATATACACATATAACCAAGAAGATAACGATATTTGGTGGTCTATCTATCAAGAACATGGGTGGATGATTCAGTAAGAGGTGTGTGTGCCAAGGAGTTTTATTGCTGTTTATTGCCAGATAAAGATTTTGGCATAACGCTCTATACTCCACTCCCCTGTCTGTCATTTCAAACCTCTGTACCCAATGGATAGGTGTTGAATATAGCTTATGTGCCTCTTTTAACTTAGTTGATTTTATCAAATATTTTTTTTATATGTATGGGGGAGGACACACTGAAACAATGATCTCTGTAATGTAATGATTTCTGTAGGTGTCAAGAAAGACTAGATAACAGTGTGTGTGTGTGTGTGTGTGTGTGTGTGTGTGTGTGTGTGTGTGTGTGTGTGTGTGTGTGTGTGTGTGTGTGTGTGTGTGTGTGTGTGTGTGTGTGTGTGTGTACACTCACAGGCCACTTTATCCAGTATACCTGTTAAATTGCTTGTTAACACAATTAGCTAATCAGCCAATCACATGGCAGCAACTCATTGCATTTAGGCATGTAGACATGGTGAGGATGACTTGCTGAAGTTCAAACCCAGCATCAGAATGGGGAAGAACGGGGATTTAAGTGACTTTGAACTTGGCATGGTTGTTGGTGCCAGACAGGCACTCAGGTCTGAGTATTTTAGAATTTCCACGCACAACCTTCTCTAGGGTTTACAGAGAATGGTCCAAAAAAGAGACAATATCCAGTGAGCGGCAGTTGTGTGGACTAAAATGCCTTGTTGATGTCAGAGGAGAATGGGCAGACTGGTTTGAGACGATAGAAAGGCAACAGTAACTCAAATAACCACTTGTTACAACCAAGGTGTGCAGAATACCATCTCTGAACGCACAACACGTCGAACCTTGAAGCAGATGGGCTACAGCCGCAGAAGACCACACCGGGTGCCACTCCTGTCAGCTAAGAACAGGAAACTGAAGCTACAATTGGCACAGGCTCACCAAAAATGGACAAAAGAAGATTGGAAAAACATTTTCTGGTCTGATGAGTCTAGATTTTGGCTGCGACATTCAGATGGTAGGGTCAGAATTTGGCGTAAACAACATGAAAGCATGGATCCTGCCTTGCCTCAACGGTTCAGGTTGGTGGTGGCGGTGTGATGGTGTTGGGGATATTTTCCTGGCACACTTTGGGCCCCTTAGTATCAATTGAGAATGGTTTGAACGCAACAGCATATCTGCGTATTGTTGCTGACCATGTCCATCCCTTTATGACCACAGTGTACCCATCTTCTGATGGCTACTTCCAGCAGGATAATGCACCATGTCACAAAGCTCAAATCATCTCAAACTGGTTTCTTGAACATGACAATGAGTTCACTGTACTCCAATGGCCTCCACAGTCACCAGATCTCAATCCAATAGTGCACCTTTGGGATGTGGTGGAACAGGAGATTGGCATCATGGATGTGCAGCCGACAAATCTGCAGCAACTGCGTGATGCGGTCATGTCAATACGGACCAAAATCTCTGAGGAATGTTTCCAACACCTTGTTTAATCTATGCCACGAAGAATTAAGGCAGTTCTGAAGTCAAAAGGGGGTACAACCCGGTACTAGCAAGGTATGCCTAATAAAGTGGCCGGTGAGTGTATATCTATGTATGTTACTGTACTGTACTCAATCGAAGGAAAACGATAATTTCATAAGAAAAAAACCTACCTGACAAATAGGTCAATAAAAAATTAAAATCACATTCATGTGCCTCTTGACTTTTCAAATACTTAACATGTTGCAAATAGGGTTACTATGGCTATTAACTATTACATAAAAGAAAATAAAACATTTTAGATCGCATTTGGTCCACAGTCCCGGCGTATAGTTCTCAGGTTCCCTTATTATAATTGCCTTCCATGGTAAATTACCCTCGATAAATATTATCTCGATAAATATTATCTTAAAAGGTCGTTAACACACGTTGTTTACTTAATCCCTGTGTAGGTGCACTTTGTACACCCTGTATTAAACATTACTAAAGTAGTCGTTAAAAAGGAGGAGGACTTGTTTGGAACCAACCGTGAGGATCCACTGTTGCGTCGTATTGTTGTGCGTTGTGCGCTGCTGGTAAACTGAGAGCACTGCCGCAGCAACAAACAGACGGCGATTGTACGTCGCGTCGCCCACGTCCGGCGTGGTCAGCACCACATTCAGGTCCGAGCAAGTTCCACACGGTGAAGGAAGGAACAAAAAAGACAATTAAATCATACGAAGATCAGTTATCACGTTTGTGTGGGTAAGTCAAATGATACCATATCACCTATTATTGTTATTGTTAATTTTTTATGACCGTTAATAAATACGACGTCAGTAAGAAGTTATGGGAGCATTTATTTAGAGCTGCCATGGTAATGGGAATTGCTATGGGGGAAAAAAATCATGAGCCAATCAACAAGTTTGTTTTTTTAATCCTTGTAACATCGAAGTGACTTAGACTTTACAGTGTATTTATCTTTTTTTTATTTTTTATTCTTAATTATTAACTATCGAGAACGCATGCTGTTTTAATGCATGTGATGAGCAGAAATAATCTATATTCATATCTATCAACTATCTATATCTATCAATCTATATTTCTATCTATATCTATTTATCATCTTTTTTACATGTCTATCTAGTAGACATCTTGAAAAATAACCGTTAAACACTCATTTGTAGAGGAGGTTGAAGTAACTGATTCACAGATTCACTTTATTTATTCTTTATTCTGGTGATTTTTTATGCAACGATTTGTGCCTTTTCTACATAAATTTATGGTGGAAAGAAAATCTCTTGATTTATGTAAAAGAAAACGCAATGGTACAATGATGTTGATCTACTGATGTAGATCAGTACTCTATGTTAACAGTGTGAAATTGCAAAGTACAGTTAGACAGTTACTGGAAAGAAGACAGTATTTTTGTCCGTTGAACTCTACAACTCATAACTCACTAAGTCTTATTTAGTAAAACAAACCTTTCCTTTTCCTTGGGTTTGGACTTTTTGAGAAAAAGAATGTCCTAATATCGGACGCACGCACGCACGCAGACGCCAGAGAGAGAGAGAAGAGAGCCAGAGTGAGATAGTGAAAGGGAGATATAGAGAAGGAGACAGCGCATCGTAATGACGGCTCAATGTTCGCCACCATAGAGGACGGATCTCTCAGATTCCTCCACCTCTCACATCAACTCCGCTGGTCGCCGAGTTACGGCGTTTAGAAAAAAAAAGCATACCCATTTTTTCTCCCTTCTGCGCTAAGGGGCCCCTGGGCACGTGCCAAATTGCCCATATGGTCGATCAGGGCCTGTTCTTTTTCCACACTGACCGCTCAACGACCAGCTTTATTTAAAAGTTTATAAAGAAAACAAGTTTAGAAATTCCGAGGAATTTGAACACACCATGAAAACAGACGCTGCTAATCGGCTGTTACATTCAGCCTTGTCCCTTTTAGCCTGGCCTTTACGGGGCTGTCACCTGGGTGTATTTATTTATATTCCATTTTATTAGTGTGCTTGCTTCAGCAAGTCTAAACTCAAATTTACTTCTATATTAATTTTCTACTTTTTCGTTTTATTCTTCTTCCGCTTTTTTGATCTTCAACTACAACACCGTCCAAGACATCAACGCCGTTCAAACTTGAAAATGTTCAGTATATTCAGGGTTAGTGTGCTTCTGTTTTGATTTTTGATACACATTCTTTCTGCAATTACAGTTTATTCGCAATATTTTTGGCCAATGCGGAGCGGACGGGAATCTGGAGTGGCGCCGGTCCCCAGGGCAATGCACATTTCTATCCTGCCACAGCGCACACACGTCAAACCGCAGGGATTGTTGTTATATTTGCGGTTCGCAGGTTTGGTTTCTGCCCTCTGAGGATTTGTTCGCCCCCCCAGACACAGTCACTGAAAACACATAATTAATGCTTTTGGTTTGGCAGCGGTGGTTATTGTCTCTGTCCATATATCTGTCTCTCTCTGTTTCTGTCTCACCATACCTGTCTCTCTTTATACCTGTCTCTCTTTATACCTGTCTCTCTAGCTGTCTTTTTCTCTATCTGCCTGTCTCTCATTACGGGACTCTCTCTATCATATGTCTTTCTGTACCTGTCTCCGTCTCTCTATACCTGTCTCTCTCTTTCTGCCTGTCTCGCTATCTGTCTGTCTCCCCCTCTATTTGTCTTTCCCTCTGTCTATCTGTCTGTCTCTCCATACCTGTCTCTCTAGTTGTCTCTTTTTCTATCTGTCCGTCTCTCTATAGGCAAGCCAAGTTCATTTGTATAGCACATTTAAACAACAAGACAATTCAAAGTGTTTTACATGAAACACAAAACACATGAAGACAAAGTTCCAAGAAACACATGATTAAAGGACACAGAATGCATAAAGTGCATCAAGTTAAAAAAATAGAAGATCCAGAATGCGTAATGCAAAAGAAACACATTGTAAAAGGAAGAACACATTATAAAGTTAAGAAATATAATCATTTGAATGCATAAAATCAAGTAAAAGTGACAGGGCAGGGCAAGAAATTAATATATTTTAATTGACTAAAAGGCAGCGGCAACCATAAAAGAAATATACATAAGACACCCATCTCTCTCCACCTGTCTGTCTCTCTGTAACTGTTTCTCTCCACCTGTCTGTCTCTATCTGCCTGACTGTCTCTCTGTATCCATCTGTCATCTGTCCACCTGTCTTTCTCTGTCTGTCTGTTTCTATCTGTGTCTCTATCTGTCTCTCTCTATCTGTCTGTCTCTGTATACCTGTCTCTCTCTATCTGAATGTCTCTCTATACCTGTCTCTATTGTCTGTCTCTCTGTACCTGTCTCTCTCTCTGTCTGTGTCTCCTTCTGTCTGTCTATCTATACGGTTGCTCTCTATCCGTCTGTCTGTCTGTACCTGTTTCTCTATCTGTCTGTCTGTCTATACCTGTCTCCCTCTCTGTCTGTCCGTCTCAATACCTTTCTCTCTAAACCTGTCTCTCTCTATCGTCTATCTCGCTGTACCTCTCTGTCTGTCTGTCTGTCTCTCTATCTGTCTGTCTATCTATACCTGTCACTCTTTCTCTCCATCTGTCTCTCTGTACCTGTCTCTCTCTATCTGTCTGTCTCTCTATACATGTCTCCCTCTCTATCGTCTGTCTCAATATCTGTCTCTCTCTCTTCCTGTCTCTCTATCTGTCTGTCTCTCTATACCTGTGTCTCTTTCTATCGTCTGTCTCTCAGTACCTGTCTCTCTCTGTCTGTCTATCTATACCTGTTACTCTTTCTATCCATCTGTCTTTCTGTACCTGTCTCTCTCTCTCTCTATCCATCTGTCTCTCTATGCCTGTCTCTCTCCATCCATCTGTCGTCCTACACCTGTCAATTCAGTTCAAATAGCTTTATTGGCATGAACAAAAACACACGTTATTGCCAAAGCAGTTTACGGAGAATTAACAGAAATAACAAATTACATATTATGACATATTATATTGGGGGCGACAGTGGTGCAGGAGGTAGAGTGGGTCTTCTAGTTATCAGGTTCCTGGTTTGATCCCTGGCTCCAACACTGAACCCCTAACTGCTCTTGATGAGCAGGTGTGCGCCTTGCAAGGTTGTCGCTACCATCGATGTATGAATGTGTGTGTGAATGGGTGAATGTGAGGCATGTGTTGTAAAGCGCTTTGAGTGTTCGCAAGATTAGAAAAGTGCTTAATTAATTGCAGTCTATTTACCATTTATTACATCTAGTTTCTCCAGTTTCAAGTTCTGTACAGGTTTTCTGTTGTGTCAGTCTCTCTCTGTCTGTCTCTATACCTGTCTTTCTTTCTTTCTTTCTTTCTTTCTTTCTTTCTTTTTTCTTTCTTGCTGTCCTTTGGTCTTTCTTTGTGGCTGTCAATCTGTCTTTCTTTCTTTTCAAAGTATTTCTTTCTTTCTTTCTTTCTTTAATTATGTTCCTTTCCATTCAAGAGCTAATTTTCTTATTTGAATCAAGAATATCCCCACTTCCCAGTAGTCCTTCTGCTACCACTACTACTTCGTCTTCTTATGCTGCATTACCTCTTCTTTTCTTAACACATTATGTTTTTGATAGTTCAACAAATTCAATTATTATTTTAAAAACATTTTCAACCTAAAGCAAGCACACAAATTTTCTTGAGGAAATTTAAGCTTTTCTAGTTTCTATATATATTCCCTGTGTTTATATAAAATTGTACTTTAATTTTATGTATATATTAAAATTGATTTTATATTTTCTATTTACATTTTTATAGTTTTTTTATTTATTTAAATTTTTTATTTCCCTTTTCCTTATTTCCCGTTTCTTATTTTCTGAATTGCGGTATTGTAAACTTGTCTATTTTATGTAAAGCGCTCGGAGTTTGCTTGCCTGAAAGGTGTTTGATGATGATGAACATCTATCTACCATTTTTCACCAAAAAAACAGGCGATTGACGCCTTTCCCATTGCCAAGAGAAATGCCTTTTTTTTCTGGTGTGTGATTTTGATTTTGAATTCTTAATTGGGTATGAAATGATCGACTGATACACGGATATTCCTCTCTATTTACATGACAACATCTGGAACCAAAGGGGCCACCCGGGTGTCCTGTTTCCATCAGAGCCGATCAGAGGTGGAGCTGATAAAAATCTGTGTCTAAGTGTATCTATCTATCTATCTATCTATCTATCTATCTATCTATCCTTGCAGAGAATTGGCCGACATGGAGAGACAGGCTGTGAAGATGTCCAGGGAGGCCTTCCTCAGTGGCAGGACGAAGCCGCTGGAGTTCAGGCTGCAACAGCTAAGTGCCCTTCTGCGGATGATCACAGAGAGACAGACTGAGATTGCCACAGCCCTCAAGCAAGACATCAACCGGGTGAGCAGATCAGCGTGGGGCCCAACAAACGCACCGCAACAAGGTCATTTAAATGTTAAATGACATACATTTGCACAATGTAAATATGACTACAATAAACCTCCGCAGAGTCAGTACGATACGCCGCTCTTGGAGCTGATAGGCCTGGAGAATGAGATCAACCTGGCTATTGCAAAACTGGCCGAGTGGGCTGCTCCCCGGCCGGTAGAGAGGAACCTCCTCACCATATCGGATGAGGTGTACATCCAGCCACAGCCCCTGGGGGTGGTGCTCATCATAGGGGCCTGGAACTACCCCTGGGCAGTCACTCTGTCACCCCTGGTTGGGGCCATCGCTGCTGGTAATTATACCCTGAATATTAGTATAAACTTAATTTACCTAAAATGTTAATTCAATCTTCCTCGCCTCCTCAAACTGTGTCACTTTAAATTATAACATGCAACTGCTATCTACGCTGCTTTGTTTTTCTCACCAGGAGACATGCTGAATCAGTAAAATGAAGGAAATTAAATTGGTATGGGATATTTCATAAAAAGATCCCATACTTTAAATCGGTTTTTTTGCCTGGCACTTGGAAAACTGCGAACTGTGAATGTAATTTACCAGGCCTGTGCAGAGATGTTAAGAGTGGCAGGTGTTCAAAAAAATAAATAAAAAAGGCACATAGACCCCCCAGCTCTGGTTTTAGGCATTTTGCCACTCTGGGCAATCTGTCGACAGGGTGAGGACATGTTCCTCATGAATATGCCTATCTTGCCCAGAAAATTCTCTACCTTGATGCCCATTCATCCTTAAAAAAAAATGCGCCTGATAAAAAGGGCACCATGGAGCAAAAGGGCAGGTGCTCAGCCACCCTCCGCCCTCCTCTCCACATGTCTGGTATTTTTGTTATGCATGTGCTCCTCTATATGCTGTCTGTTGTTGGTACCAAGAAAAAAAATATCAATCAGAAAAAGGCATACTTTTGAGAATGGGGGGGGGATGGTAGCTCAGGAGGTAGAGCTGGTCATCTAGTAATCTGAAAGTTGCTGATTCGATCCCAGGCTCCCAGGCTGTAGTGTCCTTGAGCAAGACACTTAACCCCAATTGCTCCTGATGGCTGCGTCCATCGGTGTTTGAAAAAAATTGTAAGTCGCTTTGGATAAAAGCATCTGCTAAATGAATTTGCCCTTCTTAGAGCAAAGACAAGGGTAAAATCCCAGATATTGAGAACAAACATTGCCATCCAAATGGAATTGCAGTGGAATCCACCCAATGCAATTTATGGATTTCCACTAAAACATCACACTCAAATAATAACATGGAACTTATTTTTTGTGTGTATACAACACAAAACTGCTTCAAATTTCTTTTGCCTTTCGCTTTTCAAGATCAGTTTTCCTCTCACAACCTCCTCGCTTATCTTGTAGTTCATATACCGGTGATCTCATCGAATTCACACGGCTCCTCGTTCTCTATATCATTCTCTCCATCGCTTTCTGCAGGCAACGCAGCTGTGGTGAAACCGTCAGAGCTGAGCGAGTGCTCTTCCCTGCTCCTTCGGGCTCTGCTGCCTCGCTATTTGGACCAGGTCTGCATATGCTCTGCCAAGGTCGAAAGGGGAGGTGATAGATAGATGGATGGATGGAAGGATGAATAGATAGGATAGAGAGATAGAGATGCATACATACATACCTACATACAAAACCTTAATCCATTTTTATGGATTTGCACTGTTTTTGTTTAAGCAACATTTAAACAGTTGATAACTAAATGCATTACAGCATCAAAATACACATACCTTCTCAGATGTAGTAAATACATACACAGATTCACATATGATAATAACATTTTTCTGCCCCCGCTTCAGTGTGTGTGTGTGGCGTGCACACCTGCTACATCGGCTCGACAGATAGTTAACAGTTTTTCCAAGAATGAAGCAGCTTGTATCGTTCAAACTTTCTTAGGAAGCACTGTAAAAAGACAAACGTGTTTCCAGCCAACCGCATCAAAAAAGAAAAACATGTGGCTGGTCAGTTCCGCATGTGTCATCAAACCCAAACTACGGCAAGATCGATAGTACAAACAACATGTGATGGCTCACTTCCGCATGTATCATCGAACCCAAACTACGGCAAGATAGATAGTACAAACAAACATCGCGTTTAGAGTTACCACTAGGGTCACCCTTTCCCCAGATAAACATCAGAACATCTCAACAATTATGAACAATTTATTATATGCATCTATGTGCGTGCATATCTATGTATATGAAAAGGCTGATAGGAAAATTATCTGGAAATAATTGTTTAGTCATGAGTCTAGCCCAATAACATATGGAACCCATTATCCAACAATTGCCGTTTTCGCACCAAACAGTTCTGGGGACTAAAACTAGAAACAGGGGAGCGCCCCCGAGAACTAAATACCTTCAAGGGCTTTTTTTCTGGTTGCATTAGCACTACCAGTAGGAACGCTGAAGTAACGTCAGCCAATGGGGTTTCAGCATGAGTTCCGTGTTCCGTGTTGTATTTACTCTGTAACTTTCACTGATTTTACCTTATCAGTCCACCAAAATGCGTTTCTGAACAAATTTGAGGTGAGATCTATAATAATTTAATATAATAATTTCATAATAGATTTACAAGACCTAATTAAAAATGTTGTTCTGACTTTCGTAAGGCACAGGCCTGTCCCATTGGGACAGGGCACACGGATATTTTGTTTCATTCAATTGATGTTGGAAAATAAAATAAATGAAATAATTACATTTACAATAAAAATAACATTTTTATTTGTTTTTATTTTTATTGGTTAATTTTTTATTACCACTGAGTTGACGTGGGCTGGTCCCCTCGACAGGGCAGACTGTCCTCAGTGCGCCGGCGGCGAGAGACGTCTGGACCAATCACCGTGCACTTACGTCACCGAAGGTTCCTTTTGTGCCTATAAGTCCCTGCACTGGAGTAGAAGCGAAAAAAAAAGTTCCCTCAAAACAGCGTTCTAAGAACTACGATCGTTCCTACTTCCTGCAGGGCAGAAACAATAAAAGAAAGGGTTCCTCCAAAAGATCTTAGAACTATGAAAAAGTTCCTGCGGTGCGAAAACGCCTATTAGGCATTTATAGAAAAGTCAATTTTGCGAGTGTCTCATTAGTCTAATGAACTTAGAGTGTCACGGATGGATTAATATGCAACAAACTAAACTATCCTTTTGATATTAAGATAGTTGATAATTTAGTTCAAAACTTCCAATCACCACACCAGATTACAGGAATGGTTCACGCGAGAAGAACTTTGTACCTACACTGAACTGGGGAGTACTGGTCTTCAGCACTATATTGCTGGAATAACATTCCAACCAACTCACATATTAAGAGTCACTCCTTTCCCCTGGATGATTATAACGTTTTAACGGACTAATAATATTACCTTTCTTTATCCAGGATCTCTACCCGGTGGTGACCGGCGGGGTTTCCGAGACGCAGGAGCTGCTGAAGCAGCGTTTTGACCACATTTTCTTCACTGGGAGCGGCTCGGTGGGCAGACTGGTGATGGAGGCGGCTTCCCGCCACCTCACCCCGGTCACTCTGGAGCTGGGAGGGAAGAGCCCCTGCTACATCGACAAGGACTGCGATCTCCGAGTGGCCTGCCGGTAATATAGCACTGGCAAGGGGGTGATCTCATCAAGGGTGTATTTTTTTATACATAACTGTGTGTGTGTGTGTGTGTGTGTGTGTGTGTGTGTGTGTGTGTGTGTGTGTGTGTGTGTGTGTGTGTGTGTGTTTTGTTATGTTTTTCTCAGCCGTGTCACATGGGGAAAGTTTGTGAACTGCGGTCAGACGTGCATCGCCCCAGACTACATCCTGTGTGAGCCCAGCGTTCAGGGCCGAGTGGTGGAGGGCATCCGGCTGACCCTGCTGGTATGCTAGCTTCAAACTAAAAACATTTTTGAATTCCACTTAAAAAAATTTAAAAAACAATGGAAATCAGCTTTTGGGTTGCAAGATCAAAATTGCAAGGGTGAACTATTACCAGCAGCTCTAGCACCGGAACAATTTTCACTCTGAGAGTGAAGACTATTTGTTGCGATGAAAGGTTCAACTCTTTTTTTTAGGTTTGGTCTTGACGAGTCTCTCGGTAAAAAACAGTCGTTCGGTTGCAGATGCAAGACTTTCATTGAATGATGAACGAGAGTCTGAAGAGGTGGCTTGGCTCTGTCTCGTAAATGTAACCCTCTCATTTAATTCTATCAAAACGATTTTCGCCTTGGCCTTTTCTTTTTGCCTTGGACTTCAAGTTTAGTCCTCAATAATTATTTTCAGTTTGTGACTTGAAGTTTCAACCACTTTTTTTGCTAGAGTGACTCCTGACTCCCGAGTCTTTTAAAAGATTTGTTCGTTCCGGACTAATCGTTTGTTAGTTTTATATCACTAACTATTAGTAGGGCATAATAATAAACACAGTTGATGTTTCTGAAGTTTTTTGCTAGTTAACAGGATAGGGGTATAGTGCCATGGGATTACTTCATTGTGACAAGTGTGCCGTGGAAGAAAAAAGGTTGGGAAACACTGGTCTGTGGTAAAACTTTCATCCCAGTTTGGGTCCTTTTGGGATTTTATCACAGGAGTTCTACGGCGCCGACCCCAAGTGTTCCCCCGACTACAGCCGCATCATCAACCAACGGCACTACAACAGGGTGATGAGCCTGATGGAGGGCCACGCCGCCGTACTGGGGGGGCAGAGCGACCCCTCGCAGCGCTACATCGGTATTTGTAGCCCTAACCTAACCCCTAACCATAACCCTAACCCTATTTCTAGACCTAACCCTAACCTTAAATGATGATGACTGCCCCGTGACCTCCCAGCACCCACGGTGCTGAAGGATGTGCCCCCGCACTCGAGGCTGATGCAGGAGGAGATCTTCGGCCCCATTCTGCCCATTGTGACGGTGAGGGACATGGACGACGCCATCCAATTTGTCAACGAGCGCGAGAAGCCGCTGGCGCTCTACATCTTCTGCTCTGACAAGAAGGTCTGACCGCCTGTAGGAGAAGGAGGAGGAATAGAATAGAGAATGATTTCCAGAATGATTTTTTTTTTGTCATTTTATTTATCCGTTTATTTTCTGGCTCTGTCTCTCTGTGTCAGGCGGCGAGGCGAATGGTGGAAGAGACCACCAGTGGAGGGGTGACAGTCAACGACGTCATGATGCATTACACGCTCAGTTCCCTCCCCTTCGGCGGCGTGGGTGAGTCTCTTGTCATGTTTTCTGCATACTGAACTGACCGACTAGCCCATGACTCTCACTCACTTCCTCAATTCAATTCAATTCAATTCAATTGAGCAATTGATTGGCATGTTTCCTGCTCTTGTTGCTTAAATAAAATAACAGAAAAAAACAGTATAGGATGAGTGAATAAAAGTAAGTAAGTAAATAAGTAAATAATTATAATAATGTCTTTTGTAATTGCCTTGTAATAATAAAGTAATAATATAATAATAATGCATACCTACTCATTAATTGTTATCCAGGCCCATATTATTGTATTCATATTTATTCATCCTGTACAGTAGATCATCTGTATTTATATGTTATACCCATAACCATACTAACAACTAGGGATCCAACGGTACATGGTATGTTATCGAACCATTTAGTATGTCCCCTACGGTTCAATATGCACACGTGGACCACGGTATTATGGTATCAGGGTAGAAGTCCACCGGATGTGTTGGCGCAGCATGCAGGTGCGGCATGTAGTAAGTGCTGCTTCCTATTAAATCCACAGTTTTTTCCATTTTTATTTTTATTATTTAATTTTATTTATTTATCTATCTATTTATGTATTTATTTATTTATTTATTTAGTCATTTATTTATTTAAAAAAAAACGTTTATATATATATATATATATATATATATATATATATATATATATATATATATATATATATATATATATATATATATATATATATATTCATTTATTTATTGATTTATTTTTAATAAATAAAGATAAATGAACACTATTTCCATCCTGGGAGAAGAGGTGGAGGTAGTGGAGCGTTACAGGTACCTGGGTATTCACCTGGACAACAGACTGGACCTGGAAATGCAACACTGAGGTTGTCTACAGAGGTGTCTACCAGTCTGTTGTGGCTAGTGCAGTTTTCTTTGGAGTCATCTGTTGGGCCAGCAGCATTAGGGCCAGAGACTCTGAAACTGAACCAACTGATAAAGAAGGCTGACTCTGTGCTAGGGACTGGTCTGGAGCCCCTAGAGCAGGTTGTGGAGAGAAGGATGTTGCACAAGCTGCTCAGCATAATGGACAACACTGCACACCCCCTACACAACATACTGGTCAGACAACAGAGGGTCTTCAGCCAGAGGCTCCTTCAGCTCTGCTGCAATTAGGACCGTTACAGGAGATCATTCCTGCCCATCGCAATAGACACCTACAATGACTGCCCTCCTCGCTAGGAGAGGAAACTCCTCTTCTGAATGGCAATGTACAAGGCACATTTTCACTTTTCATTTAACTTCCACTTTTAAGCTTTACCTTTTACTTAAAATTCTAATTTATTCTATTTATTTTTATTATTATTATTATTTATATTTTTTATTTATTTAGTTATTTTATATGTACAGTATATGGATATACACATGTGACCCAACGCTGCAAAACCCGCATTGTTGCGCATTTCTAAACTCGCCAGGAGCAGCCAAATAAGTTGAGAAAACCTTTCTAGAATTCTAGAATATTTTCAAAACCGAATTTGATTCATAAATAATACAAAAATGTTAAGCCGTGGAGTTAAATATTCTCGTTAGATTACATGGGGAAACACAGTTCACTTACTGAGACGCTGAACAGCGCTGAACGCCGATCGATCATTTCCTTTAAAGCGACCGATCATTCCTCCATATTTCAAGTGATGTGAAGTCACAATTTGAAACCGTTTTGATAGAGTTCAACCTTTAAATCTTACGTGTTTTAGATACATCTTTGTATAGGGGGCGTATACCAACGTGTACCAACGAAGAAGTGATGCTGACGTCATTTCTGTAAACAAGACGAGGATCCTTCGGTTTCACTTGTCTGTGAAAACTTTCCTCTCTGTGTTGTTCTGGATTACGAGAAGCGGGTGACGAATCTAAATTATATTGTGGACCTTTATCTGACCAGTGCGATAGATCCAAGTCAGTGTAAGCAGCGCGTACTGGACTTCATTTTTCGCGATTATAGTCAGTTCTCTAACAGCGATGCTGAATCTGATACCGGCGTTATGCCGGCCTTGGAGAACATTTCAAACAGCGGATTTCAACCTGAATGTGACGATGACACAGAATATTTTCAGACCGATGATATGCCCATTGTTGTTACAATGGAAGAAGTTGATGACGTGATGAAGTCCGTTAAGGTTGGTGATGCAGATTATGAACAAGTAGTAATGGACAAGATTCTCAAGTTTACCTGCAAATCCAGCCAGGGGCGAAACGAAAATGAAAAGAGGCCCTAAACAGGCTCAGGGTGTAGCTGGGGTAGGATTGGGGTTAGCCCACATAATAACTCCAAGAACTTATTTGGCATACGCACATTTATATAATAAATGACACACCGAGGCTTATACAGTATACAAAGACTCATATTATTGATAGACTGTACATTTTGTTGTGTTGTCTGCACTTTTAAACTCCTAAATAAATCCACTTTTATAAAACATGTATATGTGTCCCACCACAGCAAAAGCCACCATTTCGCGCATTTCTAAAATCGCCAGGTGCAGCCAAATAAGTTGACAAAACGTTTCTTAAAGGAAAATTCGATTTTTCCAGATTCGTGTTCCTTTGTGGATTTTTTTATCTCTCAACGTATAAATAGTAGAAAAATGTTAAACCATGGAGTTAAATATTCCCGTTCGACTACATGGGAAAACGCAGTTCACTTACGAGACGCAAAAAAGCACTGAACAACGCCGATCGATGGTTTCATTTAAAGCGAGCATCTGGGTGAAGATCATTCATCTATATTCCATGTGATGTGAAGTCACAATGTGAAACTGTTTTGATAGAATTCAACCTTTAAATCGTACTACTTTTACACGCACTGTTGTGAAACGGCTGAGAAGAAAAACATGTCACTTCCTTAAACAGATGGTTAAAGCGCAGCATGGGGGTGTTTCGGTCTCACTTGTCTGTGAAAACTTTCTTCTCTGCATAGTTATGGATTACGCGAAACGGGTGGCGGAAGCTCTGAATCATATTTTGGATCTTAATCTGACCAATGCGATAGATCCAAGTCAGTGTTAGCAGCGCGTACTGGACTTCATTTTCCGCGAGGATAGTCAGTTCTCCGACGGCGACGCGGAGAACAACAGCAATGCTAAATCTGATATTACTCTGGACTTGGAGAACATTTCAAACAGCAGATTTCAGACTTTATGTGAAACGGGATATTTTCAAGAACCACCGGAGGAGACCGACGATTCCACTGTTGTTACAATGGAAGAGGAAGTCGATGACGTGATGAAGTCCAATGAGGTTGGTGAGAGATTTTCGATTTCAGATTTTCTGAGACTCATAATATTGATAAACTCTACATTTTGTTGTGTTGCCGGTACTTTTAAACTCCAAAATAATTCCACTTTTATAAAACACATATATTCTTATTCTAATTGTTAAAAAAAAAGCTTTATTTAAAAACAAAATGAGTTGCGTGTGGTTGAGCTGTTCGTGATTGGCACATTCAGCTGTATATTAAGTAGCCATGAGGCTTTGTTCATCTGCCAACCCCATTTGCATTCTGGGAGCTGGCTGAATGAACCTGGTGTGGGTATAACTTTGGAGGTGATTATCTCAGAATCACAGTTTGCCACACCCTTGTCATTAATAGGTCATAGCTTTAAAAATATTTGCTTGATTTGCATAGGTGACACCTTGTTTGGAATCTCTGATTCTCCACTTTAAATGATGCAAGCAAAAAAAGCTAAAGCTGCCAAATGACCCTAAAGCACACGGTGGGTCACATATTCTTACTGTTAAATTAAAGCCTTTTTAAAAACAAAAGATTTTGTGTGTCGATGACGCTGTTCAACATTCCCTCAAAACACAAGAACCTTGCAGAGATTGCCCCATTCGGCAGGGTGTCCTGTCATGTGACAAGTAGCCATGCGGCTCTGTTGGTCCGCCAACTCATTTGCATTCTGTTGGCTGGCTGAATGAAGCCAATTGTGGGGGAAAACTTTGAAGCTGATTATCTCAGAAACACAGTTTGCCACATACTTGTCAAGTCAACAAGTCATGGATTTAAAAGCATTTGCTTGATTTGCACAAGTGGCACCTTGTGTCTCCCTTTGGAAGCTCTGATTCTTCACTTTCAAATGATGTGAAAAAAAAAGTCAAAAGCCACCAAATGTACCTTAAGTATATATATATATATATATATATATATATATATATATATATATATATCTCTCTCTGCTGGACGGTCTGGGCGAGGGACTGCGGTTCGTCAGGGCAACCCGCATGCGTTCCATCTCTGGAGGCTGACTCTCTACTGGGTCCATGTTGTGGCTGAGTCTTGCTGTAACGTGGTATGCTGAGTGGACCGAGGTGCAGAGAACGAGGCAGAGGCAGCAATGCGGTGGCAAAAATAAAGGTTTTACTTGTAACAAGCACAAAAAACGGCCAAAAGACAAGTGAGAATTTTGTGGGCTTGGAAACGAGCGCGTTGCCAGGAGTCTAGACAAACTCAAGACTCAGCAAGGAAGGACACAAAAGACAGGGTATAAATAGGAAGGACAAAACGAGACCCAGGTGAAACATATGACATAATGAGGCTGGGTAATCAGAAACAGAAACAGGTGAAACAAAGCAACATTGATGAGGCAGTACTGGCGGTGTCTAGTGGCCGATGCCGGAAGGACCCACGCGAACCCTGACACTCCCCTGCCGGGTGGTGCCCTGGCTGAAAAGGAGCGCACCTACTGGCACATCTGGTTCACAAAGCAAAGGCACAACCGCACTGGTCGGATTGTGAGATTTTATTTCAATAACTTATTTTGCTAGTAATATTTATGTATGAAAAATATTGTTTATACCTGTCATAAATAAAGTAACAAAAACAACTAACTATAGTACTGGTTGTATACATTTTGTTGTGTTTTTCAAATTTTAAAAAATACATTATTAGAGGAAATTAATTAATTCCAATTAGATGAAATTAGATTTGAATTATCCACTATCCTGGACACCTCCTCTCCAATCAGATGAACTTATGCAAATTATAGCTTACTTACAGCTCACTAATGAACTTGAACTCCTGTCTCCCCCCTACCCCCACAGTCATACACAGAGCTTTACACTAGTTATATGTGGCAGACTACTATAAAAACATTTTTTCCACCTTTTATCTTTTCACATTTTTTTTTTAAATGTTCTTAAATATAAAGATACCGTATCGTTACCAGGGCCCCAAAACTGTGATACATTCCGAACCGTGAGCCCACTGTACCGTTGCATCCCTACTAGCAAGCATAGAGCCCCTTATCCCCAGCTATTCCCTTTAAGCTTAACGTATTACTTTTTGTATATTTGTCCATTTTTCTTTTTTATTTGGCTGTTTTCTGATGATGTATATTTGTCTGTTTTTGTTTCTCTATTTGTTTGGTTTTATTTTTTTTCCAGACTGTAAAGCTTATCTATACCAATGTCTGCTCATGCATGCACCAATCTTAACCATTACATTTTTATAATTACTCTAATATGAAAATGGAATTAACAGATTCTGGGAAAACAACACAAATCCCTGCAGGTCAGAGTGGCATTGGCCGCTACCACGGTCGACACACCTTTGACCAGCTCAGCCACATGCGAGGCTGCCTGGTGCGCTCCCTGGGCATGGAGAGTGTTAACCTGGCCAGGTACCCGCCGCAGGACCGCCAGCGGGCGCGTCGCGTCCGGATGGCCCTGCGCTCTCCCATGATCGACTTCTCCAAGAGGACCTTCGTCTGGGCGGTCTCAGCCACTGTGGTGGCCTTCGGCCTCTTCATCACCCTACTGGTGATCCTCCTCATCGCCTCCGGGCTCAACTGCACCTGCTGGTACTGGCATGGGTTTTACAACTAGAACACACACACACACACACACACACACACACACACACACACACACACACACACACACACACACACATCAAGTTCCATTATTTTTAAATAATATGAACATGGAACAAAAGATCTGCGTTTGTATCAGACCTTTACAACCTTTTTGAATTTGATCCCCTTCGAAATCTATTTTCTACAAGTCCCACGTGTTCTCATCTAGAGAATCGTGCATTGACGTTTTGGTCAACGGTGTGTAGATACAAAGACTGTTTTTGTTTCTTTTTTTCTTGGGAGTTTGAATTGACAGGATCTCAGCAGAAATGACAAACAATGTAAACAATGTCATTTTGAAAATTGTATATTTCCACATCTTTATGTTAAATAATTGGGAGGTGTTGGGTGTTTTTTTTCTGAATCCTTTTCAAGTAATGGAATCCTGAAATGGTGAAATCCTGAAATTAAAAATGGTTGTTCTGATTGGACCTCTGTCCCAAAATGACCTATAGCCAAAATTGCCAAATTATTACCAGAACTATAAGGCTGTTTGTTTCATATCAGTATCAACGCAACAATAAACATTAAACCTTATCTAAAATATTACTGTTGGCAATATTCAGTTGTTAAGACATAGAGCTGGTTTACTTGGTGTTGGACATTGGTTAGATTGGTTTTCCCCCCAGATTTTTTGGATATAGAAATGTTATTATTTTGTTATAATAGTAATCAATACATTTAGTCAAACAATAATATTATCAATAAATGGCGATCATTTACCAGTTGATTTTACATCACACCTTTCACAAAGTCATAAAAATGTTGACTGCCTCTCAACTCTTTGGAGTAAAATGTATTAAAAGTCATTTTTGACAGTTGCCGCTCAGATTTTTGTATATTATATTTTTGTGTGTGTGTGTGTGTGTGTGTGTGTGTGTGTGTGTGTGTGTGTGTGTGTGTTCGAAAAAGGGAACCAGAAATAAGTGGTAACTTTGTATAACTAAAGTATTACTGTTTCAAATAGAAGCTGCGTTATCTCTATAGCAGGGGTCGGGAACCTATGGCTCGCGAGCCAATGATGGCTCTTGCGATGACGGTATATGGCTCGCAGACAATTTTGAGCTAAAATTTTTCATCACAATTAACAAGTAATAAATAATTATTCTGTGTCATTTGAAAGTAAAACATGTAAGAGAAATTAAAATTTTTAAAATTCAAAATATAAATGTGGCGGACAAAGGGGCATAGTCAAGCACTGGCTGCGGACCACAGAAAGACTCCTGCCCCTCCCGGGTCTCTGCTCAGGCGCCACTTGTGGGAGTCTCTGCCCACAGGTAAGGGTTTACAGTTACATTTACATTTACATTTAGTCATTTAGCAGACGCTTTTATCCAAAGCGACTTACAAGGGAGAATAACACTCAAGCTACATTGCAACAGAAACATTAGTGTATCAAATAAATACTGCTAAGTAGTGCTAAGTAATTGTAAGTTAGGAGAGGAGGTACTCTCTGAAGAGCTGGGTCTTCAAGTGCTTCTTAAAGACAGAGAGCGAGGCCCCTGCTCTGGTGGTTTTTGGCAGCTTGTTCCACCAACGTGGAACTACAAATGCCTGGATTGCCTGGATCCCCGTGGTTGTACAGACGGCAGAGCCAGGCGACGCTCATTTGACAAACGCAGCATCCGGGGGGTAACATGTGCTCTTACAAGAGCATTTAAGTAAGTGGGAGCATTCCCCACAATCACTCTGTAGGCAAGCATCAGAGACTTGAACTTGATGCGAGCGGCTACAGGTAACCAGTGGAGCTCGATAAGCAGCAGAGTAACGTGTACCCTCTTTGGCTGGTTGAACACCAGTCGCACCGCCGCATTCTATATCGCCTGCAGTGGCTTCCCCACACAAGCCGGCAAGCCTGTTAAGAGAGCGTTGCAGTAGTCGAGGCGGGAAATCACCAAGGTTTGTACCAGCAGTTGAGTGGCGTATTGGGTCAGGTACGGCCTGACTTTTCGGATGTTGAATAGTGCAACGTGGCACGACCGAGAGACGGCGGCAACATGGTCTGGGAATGTCAGTTGGTCATCGATAATGACACCTAGATTCCTTGCAGCCTTGGTAGGAGCAAGAGATAGTCAATTTTGATATCAATGTTGTTGGTTTAGGGAGGGAGATGGAGTCTTTCTGGCCGTGGTGCGCCGACATGGCGAATGTTTTATTGTTTATTTCAATATGCGGATCGCAGGCCACAATTACATGGCTTACATGGCTTTCCACTGCTGGGCTGCTTACGAGCCCGTGTGCCGATCCCCTCTGTAAGAGAGACAAACATTAAGAAAACTCCCTGCCTCGAGTCGGACCAATCAGCTGAACACAAGTGGACAGAAATAGAAAACACTTCAATATGTATGTGACAAATAATCTCTTGAACTTGAACTTGAACCTGAAGACCAGCTGATTCTTAAAACTTGGAACAAGCTTCCCGTCACAAACCACACAATGCAGCGTGTGAGTATTGCTGTATTGACCATGTCTGGCTCTACATACGCATGTGAGCAGTCTTTCTCGCATCTGGGAAACATGAAGACCATACTCACGTTTAACTGATGCAAGCCTCAACGCAGCATGAAGCTTAACCTCACTACGTATGAACCAGACTACAAGGCCATCAGCAAAAACATTCAGCACCAGAAGTCGCATTAATGGTAAAAAGTATTTCATTTATTATTGGTTAGCTACAGTATAACAATATTATTCAGAAGAATAATGAGATAATAACTACAGTATCTAAGAAGAAAAAGAAGAAGAGGGGGAAGGCGTGTCTGGAGACAGCAGGAGAGGAAGAAGGGTAGGAGAGTAGAGTTAAGAGTAGAAACTTGGAACGTTGGCACTATGAAGTGTAAAGAGAGGGAGCTGGCTGACATGATGGAGAGAAGGAAGGTAGATGTGCTATGTGTACAGGTGGAAGGGGAGTAAGGCCAGGAGTATCGGAGCCGGGTACAAACTGTTCTACCATGCAGTGGATGGCAGAAGTAGGGATATGGGGTATGGATAATCTTGAAGGAAGAATGTCAAGAGTGTTTTGGAGGTGACGAGCGTGTCGGACAGAGTGATGAGCATGGAACTGGAAATAGATGGGTGATAATTATGTGGTCAGTGCATATGCTCCCCAAGTTGGGTGTGAGATGGAAGAGAAATAAGAATTATTTTGTGAGTTGGATGTAGAGGTGGATAGCGTCTCCAAGGGAGAGAGTGCTCGTTGGAGCAGATCTCAATAGGCATGTTGGTGAAGGGATCAGAGACATAGGTGATGAGAGGGTGATGGGTAGGTATGGTGTCAAGGAGAGGAATGTGGAAGGACAGATGGTGGTGGATTTCTCCAAAAGGATGGAATTGGCTGTTGTGAATATGTGTTTCAAGAAGAGGGAGGAACACAGGGTGACATACAAGAGTGGAGGAAGGCAGTTGGCCCAGATGACATACCTGTGGAAGCATGAAATGTTTAGGTGAGATGCCAGTGGTGTGCCTAAAGAGACTGTTTAACACCATCCTGGAAAGGGGGAGGATACCGGAGGAGTGGAGAAGAAGTGTACTGGTACCCATCTTCAAGAATAAGGGGACGTACAGAGCTGTACTAACTACAGGGGAATGAAGTTGATCAGCCACAGCGTGAAGCTATGGGAAAGGGTAGTTGAGGCTAGGTTAAGAGGAGAGGTGGGAATCAGCGAGCAGCAGTATGGTTTCATGCCAGGAAAGAGTAGTACTGATGCAATGTTTGCTTTAAGAATGCTGATGGAAAAGTACAGGGAAGGCCAGAGGGAGTTGCACTGCATCTTTGTGGATTTAGAGAAAGCATATGACAGGGTGCCGAGAGAGGAAGTGGGGTTTTGCGTGAGAAAGTCGGTAGTGGCAGAGAAGTACATAAGAGTGGTACAGAATATTTATGAGGGCAGTCAGACAATAGTAATGTGTGCAGTAGGCGTGATGAAGGCATTCAAAGTGGAGGTGGGATTGCATCAAGGATCAGCTTTGAGCCCTTTCTTGTTTGCAATTGTGATGGACAGGTTAACAGATGAAATCAGGCAGGAGTCTCTGTGAACTATTATGTTCGCGGATGACATTGTGATCTGTAGCGAGAGTAGGGAGCAGGTTGAGGAGAGCCTGGAGAAGTGGAGGCATGCATTAGAGAGAAGAGGATTGAAAGTCAGCAGGAGTAAGACAGAATACATGTACCTGAATGGGAGGGAGGGCGGAAAAAGCTGAGAATGCAAGGAATCGAGGTGGAGAAGGCGGATGAGTTCAAGTACTTTGGGTCGACCATCCAAAGCAGCGGAGAGTGCAAGAGAGAGGTGAAGAAGACAGGCAGGGTGGAGTGGGTGGAGAAGAGTGTCCGGAGTGATCTGTGACAGAAGGGTTCCAGCAAGAGTGAAGGGGAAGGTCTACAGGACGGTAGTGATACGAGCTATGTTGTAGAAGCGGTGGCACTAACAAAAAGGCAGGTGGCTAAACTGGAGGTGGCAGAGTTGAGGATGTTGAGATTTTCATTGGGAGTGACAAGGATGGACAGGATTAAGAATGAATACATTAGAGTGACAGCTCAGGTTGGACAGTTTGGTGGAAATGTAAGAGAGGCGAGATTGAGATGGTTTGGACACGTGTGTAGGAGAGATGAGAGTTACATTTGGAGAAGGATGCTGAGGATGGAGCTGCCAGGCAAGAGGAAAAGAGGAAGGCCAAAGAGAAGGTATATGGATGTGGTGAGGGAGGACACGCAGGCGGTTGGTGTAAGGGAGGAAGATGCGCAGAACAGAAGGTATTGGAGGCAGATGATCCTCTGTGACGACCCCTAATGGGAGCAGCCGAAAGAAGAAGAAAACTGTTTGACCGGAAAAAACAAGCTCTTCCATTGTCCCTGGTATACTATATCTTCTGAGGCGAATATCATCGCTACGAAGGATGGGGGGGGGCACACTGCGGGGTGTGATTACGGATTCTGTGCGAGGTACGCTTAAATGGTAACTTTGAATAAATACAGTATCTTTCTACTGTTTTCCATGAGAGTTGCCTTATCTCTATGAAAGCAATCTCAACCTTAGGGTCGCGGCCCTTGGTCACTTGATTTGCACATGGGGTCACGGGACATTTCTTCATATATATTCTTTATATATTTGATCTATATGTGTTTTTTTTTTACCCAGAAAATGAAATAGGTTGGAAATATATCAGAATTGAATAAACCTTGTCCCTGAGGGGAAATTTGTCTCAGGCACATGAGACGCATGAGACATCTTAATACATAAAAGAGCCATTTAACTATGAAACATCTTAAAACATAAGAGACATTTGACTATGCATTGACAACATGACAGCCTAAAAAAGAAACTATAGAGTTAAAGTGCAAGTGTGCTAAGTGCTAAAGTGCTTGTATATTTATTGCACATTTTACTATTGCACAAAAATCTAGCATTATAGCTTACCATACATACCTCATCTCCCACTGTTCAGCAGTTAGATTGACATCGAAACCAAGGAAAATTTATGCCTGCTCAATTTACAGTTTGGTGGCCTGTACCTTTTGCCCAAAGGCATCAGCTCGTAATCTTTGTGAAGGATGTGGTTTGGGTCATGGGTGTAATGGGGGCCTCATCACTGGCTCAAATAAATTGGCAGTATGCCAATTATTTTTCCAGCCCTTTTGAGCTGTAATTTGAATTTAATGGACAGGTTACCAAACCATGTTGTGATGCCATAATGAATAATAGATTCAATGGCGGCCCTGTAGAACACTAACATAATGCTTTTATCCACTCCATGGACCCTGAGCCTTTGCAGAAAATGTCTGAATCTTTGTCAGCAGACTGAGTATGGCTGTATCATCAGAGAACTTTATAATGTAGTTGTTTGTGTACTGATTACTACAATAATTTGTGTATAGTGTGAAAAGAAGGGAAGAGCTTATGCAGCCTTGTGCTTATAACCCGTATGGTAGAGAGAGTTGACTTTCACCTGCTGTTGTCTTCCTATGAGAAATGCATTGTACCATCTGATTATATAGGGGTTCACCTCCATCTGTTTCAGCTTGTTTATCAGGGTCTGAGGGAGTATAGTATTATATGCTGGAGCTTAAGTCCATAAACATTAGTGTGGGTATTTCTCCTACCACACGCCGCCCAAGTGGCATGTTCGGGGACCTCAGAAGACGGGGGGTTGTAAACACCAGTTTATTGTAGAGTGTTGGCCAGTTGGAATTAGCCAGGGGCAGATAGAGCATGCCATGACAGGGCTCCTATCCTGAGTGTGTGGGGATGGCGGTTTTACCCACTGCTCATTAGACCAACGAACGAGCAACAGGTATGCAGCCACCCTGTCCCAATCACCTTGATCCAGGTCAGGTGTGGCTACTCACCACACCATCCCCACACCACAATTAGTCTCGCATTAGCTGTAGGATTTTCAAGGTGCTTAGAGCGTCATCAGTACCACTACCATCATTATCACCAAATTGGTTGGAGTCAAAGAGATGTTGTACCTCACTTTGTAATTTCCGTACCACAGGGGTGACCACACTTTTTCGGCTTGCGAGCTATTTTTAAAATGACCAGGTTAAAATGATCTACCTGCATTAAAAAATTCTAAATATATTTATATATATATATACTGAGTATACTACCGGGAGCAGCCGAAAGAAGAAGAAGAAGAAGAAGAAGAAGAAGAAGATACTGAGTATACTTTATAGATAAAATATATGTTGGCGTACCTTGCATCACTGCATGACCCTTACGGCACAATACAATAAAACACATGCATGGTCACTACCTTACTCTGATGACTTGCACTGAATAGAGTCGGCCAGGGTTGCATAGTCCGGACAGTAGCTGCTGGTAGCCAGCCTCAGGCAGGCTTCCAAATGGTCATCCATCATGATGGAACGGTATTTGGACTTAATAATCTTCATGTGGGAAAAGGTTGACTCGCATAAATAAGTAGAGCCGAATAATACAGTCAAGGAGGTAGCACATTTCCTCATGTTTGAGTACTTTTCCTCTGTGAGTAAGTTCCAAAACTGTCTATGAGCCCTGGACTTCAGCTCAACGTTAGCCTGTAGAGTCAACATCTCATCCTCCACTGCAGACGAGTTCAGGTGAAACAGTGTTGCAATTTTTGAATGTGCAATTTTTGTACATTTTTTATTATTATTTTTTTTTAATCAACCTCAACATCTTCCCTAAATGGGTAGCACATAAATGTAGCGATTGGCTCGAGTAGAGCAAAGTCTTGAAACCGTTTGTCAAAGTCTGACAGACAGTTTTCAATCTGCTCTGTGTAGTGCCCACTGTCAAGTTGCGTACACACCTTCCCTTGGGTCTCCAGCGCTGATGCGAGTTTTGAAAGTTACCAAAATCATGGTACTGCAGCTTTGAGGACAGAAGTTGCATTTTTCGTTTGAAGACATTTACTGAACTGATCATGTTGACTATGGTTTTGTCTTTTCCTTGCAGCTGTAAATTAAACTCATTCAACATTGTGAATGAACATGTTGGTTAGATCAGTTAAAAATGCCAGGTCTAGCAGCCACTGATGGTCATTAAGTTGCTTGTATTGTGCATTTTTACTGACAAGGAGAACCTCCTTTATCTCCGGACAGAGCTCTCAAAATCTCTGCAGGAATTTCCCCCTACTAAGCCATCTCACTTCAGTGTGTAGCAAGAGGTCAGAGTAGTTGCAGTCAGCCTCCTCCAGATGTGCATGGAACAACCGTCTTTAAAGAAATCTCACTCGAATAGAACAGGCGATTTTTGTTGCACATCCATTATCTCTTTCATGTTTAACATTTTTGCACAAAATGCTTGTCGGTATATTATGCAGTCGTAGTTAAGGAAGTCGGGGAAAGCATTGTCCTCCCTACACTTATTGAATGGTAATAAATCAATTCAAGCGGTCCACCATTGTGGGTGCACTGTTCGTGGTGATTGATCACTCTGGAACACGTATAGATGAGAAGTCAGTTCGGAGAGACAGTTTCTTGGGTTTTGTTTAGCCTCCTGGCTGATAGAATCTCAATAAGTGAATTTATAAATGCAAGATAAGCGTGGTATGTGTGCTGTACATAACATGTTAAACTAGTTTCACACATGAGTCCTTGGTGTAAAAGTGGCATTATTATCTGAAATATCTGGTAGGATTGCTAGAAAGGATGCTGTAAGGTTTTAAATTAATGCGGACATTTTTATTTTTTATTTTTTAATCTTGACAATGAAAGTGAGAAAGTTTGCCCATGATGCATTTGGGATTCTTTGTTTAGGATGAAAATTGGAGAAGAGTGCACGTAAAAGTCATTTTAGTAAGATATTGGTTCAGCGGAGGAAGCTGCAGAACTGAATAATTTAACTAAAAGTCAAATGTTGTACAACAGTGGTAGTATGATTAGATATTGCACAGTTTGAACTGTTGGAAACACAAAAGTGTTTTTGGTTCATTAAATTGTTTTGGTAAGGTTAGGAGTATGGTGATTTTTGTTTTTGAGAACTATAGTTGGTGCTTTGTTCATAGATTTTATGGAAAAGCATTCCAAAATTGGTAAATCTAAATTGATCAATATAAATTAAAAAGGAATTGCTTCCAAAATACGTTTTAAGACATCACAGAGAGCAGATATGATGCATAGGAGCAGCAGAAATGAATTAGTTTTTGGTTAATAAAGAGTTTTTTAATTTACTTTATTTTTCCCTTTTGTGTTCTTGTGTCAAATTGATCTGCTGGTTGAGATAAGATAATCCTTTATCTATCCCACAGTGGGATAGTCTGCAGTGTTACAGCGGTAACAAATTGAATGGCATTCGTAATTCTAAATCAAAGGATATGATAAATAACTAAATGGTATAGATTGAACACTATACATTAAATCATGATATTGCATGAGTGAATTGTTAGTTTTGGTGTGATATACAACTGTGTTTGTATGTTTCAAATCCTTACAGGTTACTTTTTGTTTTTCTCAGTAGGGCTGGTGATTATTTAAGTTGAAGAGGTAGTAGATTTTGTACTTTGCTTACTAAAAATTTAAACGCTTGAATAAATGTCATGAATTGAATTGGCCATTTAGATGTTATTTATTTATTATTATTGTTTTTTTTATTTTTTTATTTGGACATTCAAATTTTTTAAGTTTAAACATGAAAATATCTTGCGATTCGAGTAATGTTGTAATTATATATTGATGAATTAACTAAGCCATCTATTCAGTGTTCTAGTTCCGCAGTTTTTAAGCGGGAATCCACTGACTGTAGTTTTGACCAGTTTAAATGTGACAGCATCTGATTGGGAAGACCTGGAGGACTGACAAAGAGATCAGATCAAAGAAAATTGCTCTAAAATGAGTAAGGACATAACATATCCAGCATTCAAAGGTCCTTGTACATTATTGATGTTATTACTATTTGTATTTAACTGATTTGCAAATTTGATTACTTAATAGGCTCAATAGGAAAATTTGAGATGATATGCATGCAAGTATATACAAGGAGAGACCTTGATTGAATTGAGCTCTATATCCTATATCAAGCTCAATCGTTAAAATGTATAAAAGCATCAAATATTATAGAGTGCATTATAGAACCAGAATAATTCTTGATTAGTTCTTATTTTAATATGACATTCTAGTTGTCTAGTCTAGTTGTTGAAACAATCTTCAGAAGCTAAGTTAAGGATTCCAGTGTTAACACTCAGGGACACTGTTGTCAGAGCACCCTGGAGTGATTATCTCTATGACACTGCTTCCTACAGTGGTAGACTTTTCCTTTCATCTTATGTTAGATAATGTATGAGAACAATACATTAAGCACCTTAAGGGTTTTTCACACAAGACTAAAAGCCTGATATCGTGCTGAGAGACTTGCCTACTCCTGCATTTCCGAGAAGGTCTGTGAAAAACCTTGTATTGAGAGATCCAGTTTGGCCAACATCAGGCTGAATAACTTGGGACATTTTCTGAACAACGAAAAAGCTTCTGTTATGGAAAATCAAATGCTGATTTGACTCCTGCTGATCCTTCCCTCCACCAACGAACATGCAGTGTTTGGCCTCCAAGTTCAGCAGACGCACAATTGGAAAATATGTTGTGCACAGTTGAGGAGTCTAATCAACTGTGCTTCTTTGGAACTGGATTCAATGATGTCACTGCATCAGACACGATGAAACTGAATGACTGCAGTTGGAATTTCTTCTCCAGCTGAGAGCTGTGGAATGACTGAGCACCTGAAGTCCTGCTGGAAATGATATCTGTGTGATTACCATAAGGACTGCTTCTGTGTTTTCTCAGCCATTGTTTTATCAATCTGTCTATCCTGATAGTACACAGATTATTTCTAAGAAATACTACATTCTACTAAGAATATTGCAAAATTTAAATTAAATAATTCAAAGATTTTGAATAGTTTGTAAATTCAATAATTAAGTAGAGACACAATTAGGCACAGATTATAGATGAAAGTGATTTTTTCATTGATTGACAAATATGTTATTAATAGCCCTTCAAGGTTTTAGATGGTCTCAATTTGAATGCTGGCTATGTTATTGTCATTATACATATATATTTGTTTTAAAAAGGTGTAAACTTGATTGGAATGACAAATAACCTCTCCATTTTTTTTCTAATCAGACTGCAGAATGATGGGACTTATAGTTGAATACTCCCTGTCCAAATGGTAAGACTAGCAGTTCAAAGCTTAGCACATAATATATGTAATTTTTAGGAGTTGAGTAACTTAAATTAACCATGAGAAATCGATAGTTGATCAAATGTTTTATCAACGCCAGTCAGGCTCCTATTAGATTGATGACATTAGGGTTCTATTAGATTGGTGACTGCTGACATCTCAGGCTTATTGTTTGCGGTTATTAATTGTACCTTTAAGGGTATAAGTAAGAATTATACAAATAAATAAATAATAAATTAAAATGGGAATATAGTATTGAGTGCTAAATATTAAAATGTTTAAGTATGTGAATCACATTTTTTCTTTACCCTCTCTAGTTGCCTAACTCGTTGTTGAAGTTATGTGGAGCCTCTGGGAATGTTTTCTTCTGCCACATTACGGAAATTTTATTTTGACTAATTTTGAATTTATCAATGGCAGCACACTTATTAGAATATTGTAGTTTATTCATCTACTTGTGTCGTAGATACACAGGAATTCCTAAAATACTTAGAACAAGATGTTTACAGTTTCTATTTTTTCCCTTATAACTCCAGCCGGCACAAAAGAACGTTCATTATTTGAGTCATGACATTTATTTTATTTTAATTTTGTCTCCTCAGGGTCGCACCCTGGCATGGCCTTTCTTGGCTGTTGTGGTTATTGTTGTTTTTGGATCATGGAACGAGGCAATGCTTGCCAAGCCATTACACGGTAGAACCTTTTGTTGTTTTTCGAAGTTTTTTGCACCAGCTCCATGTTGGGTTTGCTGGATTACTTTAACTGTGGATGAAAAAGATGGTTTAATGTAAGCTGTGTTGTTGCAATCTTATGGAAATGAACTACGTCTTGTTGCATACTATGCTCAGGAAACTCGGTGCTGGGGTCATTGGGCTGATTACATGCTGTAGTCTTTATCTTGCTATGAAGCAAACCGGTTTGTTTCTCTCAGACATCACCTCTCCATCATCGACATGTGCAACTTTCACTTTGCTTACTCCAACTTCTCTTCTTCACTCTTATGGAGATTCACATGATTACTTGACAGTGATAGCTCTTGTGGCTTCGCCCAGATCTTGCTACTGAAGTTGTTGAAAAGTTCAACGACAATGATTTTGAACTCATGAGTACAACAAAAGGAGGGTTTTTTGTTTTGGTTTGTTTGTCCGTCATCTGTTTTTGTATAAAACAGTGTGTGTCTATCTTTGTAAAACATTTGTGTTTGTGTTTCTATCTGTGGTAAACTGTTTTTTGTTTTTATTTTTGATTACATGAATATGTACAGGCAAGTGTGATACGGTGCGGCGTACCTGTTTGATGAGACATACATGTCATAACCCCCCCATTTTGATCTCCCTATTTGTGTTGTTTACATTACATACATGTACTTGACCCCATCTCTATAGGAAATGTTGGAGCCAATGCAGCCAACAAAGCCGCCGTACCCAATTTATGCTCTGTCTAATGATGGTTGTCTCCTCCACAGATGAGGACACAGGCTCACTAACTTGTTTTCTTTTTCCTTTACTCAAAGGCACCCTGCACTAAATTATTGGAGTGGCAGAGCCGCTTGGTACAGTATGTACTGAGCTGTATTTTTCCCACAAGTTTTTATTTTTTATCTTTTTTCATTGTTTTACTTGTTTGACATATGGTAGGTACCATTTGTCAAAAAGGAGGGATATAGTTAGAGAATTAAGTAAACATAATGATTGTGCTTAGAACAATGCAGGAACCTCATGATGGACTTATCAAGCTGACGCTTTGTCATGATTAAAATATTGTTTGGTGATAATTGACATGTTTTTCAGAATGGAATCCCAGTAAAGGTAAGCTCTGCTGAGTTTTCATTCCTGCCATTAGTGATGATGGGAATGCGAGGACGATCACATGGTGCGACACGAATGTCCCTGCATGAATTTCTGACCAGGAGACCAATGCGGTTAAGGATGTCTTCTGTCGACAAAAGCCACATATGAAATACATCACGTAAACCAGTAGTGATCACATTGTCCAGTTTAGTATTTAGCATTGTTAGATTTACTTTATTAATGGATTGTGTCGATGGCATTATGTTCAGACAACATTCGAGAAATCGTTCTAGGAAAATTTGAAAAGCGTTCGTTTAATAAGCATAATTGACACACTGTCGGTTGTTTTGTAGCCTAATCGAGATTCTATGGACATTATCTCCTACGTATTAGACATTGTGATAATATTATTGTTGTTACACTAGGGTGCATACATAAACCTTTGTGCGGAGTCTGTAGTCGGTTATTCAACATAACTGTTTGAGAAATTACAGAATTATTCCACGTACCCTATTTTACATTCATGGCCCTAGACGAAACAATGTTGTCAAAATGTATGTCTCTCACCCAAGTGTTTAAGTCTTTGTGCCCAGGTCAAAGCAGCCCTACCCATCCCACTCGAAGGACCACTACACCACCTCTGACCAGGTAGCTGGGTAGCGACTGCCGGAGGAAAAGCTGGAACTCCGCCAGATTCCTGGGACCGTTCCAGATCCTCCTCACCATCGCAGTGGCAGTTAAGATGGCAGAACGACCAACGTGGGTACACGCGTACCATTGCAAGAAAGTCTGCAACCGTCCAGAGGACCAGATAAACGACAACAACGGAGGATCATCGGACGTGAACTGAGATCACGATCCTTGCGGGATATGTGCTAGTAACCTCGGTCCCGTGAACAGGATATGCCACTACAGTATTTCTACTTGAAAAGGATGATGCCCCATCAACAGATAATTATTGGACACGCCTGTGTGATCATTTTTCTTTCTATGCCAATTTACATGTATAATCTAACCAAGACCCATCAAGATGTACGTGTGAGACGATCAGGAACATATATGTCCGTGACATAGGTTCCAGCTGAGTATAGGATTGTAGGTGGAGCAGAATTTTTTTTTACGTCTATATTAGCCCCCGTAGGTACATCTACAGCTTTTAAGTGGTTAAATATCATGCATTATAGATTGTTACTGTTCATTAGCAGAAGAAGCTGTTAAACAAGAATTAACTTCGATCCGTTTGATGGTTCTCCAGAATCGCATGGTACTAGACATAGTGAGTGAGGCTCAAGGAGGTGTATGTGCCATGATAGGTGAGTCATGCTATACATACATTCCTGCCAATGATGTAGAATCAGAAAATTTGTCTTTAGCCATACAAGCTATGAAGGAGTTCCGTGATGATTTAATGAAAGATCAAGCTAACACTTGGGATCCATTTGCTTGGCTAAGAAATGCACTGGGGCCATAAATTAGAATCAGAATCAGAAATATTTTAATAATCCCAGGGGGAAATTTCTACACTCATAAAGATATTGATACCCTGTAGTGATAATGCGTTTAATGCTATGTTGCTGTCTAGCGTGTATAGTACCTATCTTTCGTAAGATGATTACTAATATGGTGACTAGATGAGTGGAAACCACCTTTTAATAACGAACAGGTTGAGACGCTGAGATGCTGAAATATGGAGATGTTTTGTCTAATCATGTTTATCATTACTTAGAGCATGTGTTAGTCATTACGTGCACAATGCATTTTGCTGTTGTCATTATTGAGTGATAACCATTGATTAATCTGCAAAGCATTATATATTAATGAAATCTCTATGTTTGCTTTGTTTATTTCATTATGTGATTCATGATAAATTTCCTTCTGTGTGTGTTTTCTAGTTAGAATTGTAAAATGGCCACACAGGATTTTTCCTCTGTATGACCAGGGGTTTTTGTCCTGTGCGTTGTCATAGTATAGTAGATAACCCTTACTGGTCTTTTACTTTTCTCCAGCCAAATGTGAGAAGAGAGGTTTGGCCAATTTGAGGTGTTTGAATTTGAATTATATCTGGAATTGGTTACGAGTTCATATAGTTAATTTTAGTATTAGATGCGAATATTTTTTACTAGTAGATTCCAATAAGATAGAATTGAACGATATCTCTGAAGTATAATTGTATTGTATCCAAATGAGATTATATGGAATTTAGCATTATTACATTTTTCCTTATGGTGTTGTTCCAGTAGGAACAAGAGGAGGAAATGTGAGGGAAAAATGATTACGATCAACTATTTTGAATGAGGACAAAGGCCTCTACCTCCAAAAGGGGGTTTTGAAAACATTTGTGTCTGTCCCCCCCAGGAACCCCCCAGAGTTCATGTAAAGAGAAATGTTTTGCTCCTACAATGTCAATTCTAATATGAAAGAATCAGATCACACATGGCCTGTTTACCTTCTATAGAGATGGGGGACACCTAGAAGTGCATTGTCATGCAACCCCCATTCTGCCTGGTCAGGTTTGCAAGTACCTGTTATTTCCCTTGTCTAGGAAGGGGGGGCACCCAGGAAGACAGTTGGGGGGGGTGGGCGCAGACCTGTTGGAGACCTCTGACCCAAACCACACCCTGTTCTTCTGTATAAAGCCTCCTGTCTTTCTCTGTGATGTTAGATTGATCCCAGTGCTGCTTTGGAGCAGTACAGAATCTTTCTCTTTATTCTGCAGAATAAATAATCTTGGATACTCTCAGTTTTGTCTTCTTGTAGCAGGCATATTAACCTCACCGATCATTGCGGAAGAATTTCCTTCACAATGAATTTATATCTTTCATCCAAATTTAGAATTTTTGAACAGGAAGACCGCGTTCAACACCCCGCTCGGACACTTCGTAATCTTCGTATCTTGTAATGCCCTTTGGCCTGTCAAATGCCCCAGCGGTCTTCCAGGCCCTAATTAACAATGTCCTCCAGGACATGCTCAACTCATTTGTCTTTGTGGCGCCACTGGCTTGAGGTAGCAATCCACCGCTTCGTCGTCTGGACCGATCATAAGAACTTGGCCTATATCCCTGCTCCCTGACACCCGGTCCTTTGTCTCGGCCTGTCCCACCTGCGCCCGGTCTAAGACCTCCACCCGACCCCGCTCCGGCCTCCTCCGCCCATTACCCATCCCGACTCCACCTTGGTCCCACATCGCCCTGGACTTCGTCACCGGTCTTCCACCATCCCGGGGCAACACTACCATCCTCACGGTGGTGGACCGCTTTTCTAAGGCGGCCCACTTCCTCGTCCTGCCCAAACTACCATCGGCAAGGGAGACCTGCTGGTGGCCGAGGTGTTCCGCCGCCATGGCATCCCGGCAGACGTGGTGTCGGACAGAGTTCACCTCCCAGGTCTGACGCGCCTTCTGCTTGGCCCTGGGGGCAGTCTCTCTTCCGGTTTCCACCCCCAGACCAACGGGGCTGGTGGTTGTCATGCAGCGGAGCATGGCTTCCACCTCCTGGTTTGCCCACTCCATCTGGCAGTTGGTCTGGGGGTGGAAACCGGAGGAGAGACTGACCTGTGCCCCCAGGGCTGAGCAGAAGACGCGCCAGACCTGGGAGGTGAACTGGGGACCACTGTCCGACACCACGTCTGCCGAGATGTCATGGCGGCGGAACACCTCGGCCACCAGCAGGTCTGTGGTCTCCCTTGCCGATGGTAGTTTGGGCAGGACGAGGAAGTGGGCCGCTTTAGAAAAGTGGTCCACCAGCTCCAAGCCAGTGACGCCACTCCTCCAGGGCTAGTTTGACAGCCAGGAGTTCTCGGTGCCCACGTCATAATTGCGTTCGGTTGGGGTGAGCCTGCGGGAGAGAAAGGCACGGGGCTGGAGCTTACTGTCGGTTAGAGAGCGCTGAGACAGTACCGCTCCTACCCCTGTGTCTTAAGCGTCCAAGCGACTGGAGGTTGGCGTCGGGCGGGGCCAAGACTTGGGCCGACGAAAAGCGGCTCCTCGAAGGAGATCCGGGAGCCACCGAGTTGCATGGGTTCGGCATCGGAGTGAGTCGGGGGACTTCGGAGACGCCCAAGAGTAGTGGGCGCTGGAGACCGGGGCGTGGCTGCCCAGGCGGGAGGCACGGGCTGTAGTCTCTCCCCCTCCCGCTCGCGCCTGCGCTCCTGTAGCCGGTTGTCCAGGCGGATGGCGGTATCTACCAGTTGGTCCAGGTCCGTGGGCTTGTCCCGCCGTGCCAACTCGTCCCACAACTCGTCGTTTAGGGCGCTCTGAAACACGTCCTGCAGGGCTCCGTCATTCCAGCCGCTTTCTGTGGCTAGTGTTCGGAACTCGACAACGAGGGAGGCGACGCTACGGGGACCCTGGCAGAGGGAGAGGAGTCTTCTGGTGGCCTCCTTGCCGCAAACTGGGTGATCGAAGACTGATCGAAGACTCTCTCCTATGAACAGATCATAGGAGAGACTCTCATGGCCCTCCTGACTCTAAACCGCGGAACCCCAGCCGAGAGCCGCCCCTCTCAGGCAGGAGATGAGGAATGCGATGCGGGTGCCATCGGAGGCGTACGATGATGGATGCTGCTGGAAAACCACCGCGCACTGCATTAGGAAGGCGCGGCAGGTGCCGAAATCGCCGTTGTAGGGAGCTGGAGCTGGAACGTGGGGCTCAGGGGGGACGAGGTGGGCGCTGGGAGCCAAGGTGGAGGGAGGAGGGAGGGCTGGAGGAGCCGGCGGAATCTGCAGACTGCTGACGGCCGCTGAGATGGTCCGGAGGTGGTCCGCGATGTCCCGGAGGGCCTGGTCATGTTGACCAAGCAGCACTCCTTGGCTCTGGAGTGCCCAGCGAAGCCCCTCTGTGTCGGCTGGGTCCATGTTCATGGCCAGACCGTACTGTTGCGACCGGAGCTAGGAGGGACCCAAACACACGACACAGAGAGACGGGAGGCAGACGAAGGATGTTTATTAGACCACTCGGCGGAGATGCCCGGGGGGACCCGGTCAGGTAAGGATGGAGCAGGGCTAAGCAGGGACGATGGGCACCTGACACCTGACTGGAAGGAGGGTTCCAGGATCCGGGTGGAGAGACGGGGAACGGGGCTGGATGGAGAGGGACGGACAGACTGGGTTGATGAGAGGAGACAAGCAGGTAAGGGGAAGACGAAACAATGAGACATAAGCTAGGGACTTGGAACAGGAGCTAGGAGCTAGGAGCTAGGAGCTAGGCCAGTAGCGGTACAACATGGTAAGCTAGTTGACGGTCTGGCAATGAGTGACTGGAGAGCTGTAGAATAAATACTGTGTGAGTGATGAAGGTAATTGATCCCAGGTGTGTGAAATAGGCTCAAGGAGGGAGCTGCAGATGGGGCAAGAGTGGCCTCGAGTGGGGCTGGGAGACCGTGGGCCTAACAGAAACAGGATTCACTTGGATCGACTACCTTATTAGTTATATTAAACATGAGAGTGACACCCAGTGTCAGAGGGCTATCACCATATGAAGTATTGTTTGGAAAGCCATACCAAAATCACCCACTAAAAGATTTTTCCGGAGAAACCAGACCTGAAGAAGTCACTCTGGCTAACTATATGAGAAAACGAATCACTAACAAAAGTGTTGTTACTGACAGCTTCACTGAAGAACACCCACAGCCCACAGGATTAGCAAAAGGTCCAACCTGGCGATTGGGTCTTCATCAAAGTGATCCAAGGGAAAAGATGGCATCAACCTTGGTGGGAAGGACTGTTCCAAGTTCTTCTGACAACGCCAACAGCGGTGAAAATCAAGTACCTATGTGTTGGCCATCCATGTACAGCGTGGGGACAGGTATTCTTGACCACAAGTCCTAATGGATGGACAAAACCTCATAACCACAAGAGGAACAGATGGAGTATGTTTAGAGGTTTGGTTTGGTATCCATCCGTGTGGCCTATCCGCTTGTAACCTGATGTACGTAACTATAAAAAATCTAAACCCTAATGACAGAGGACTAATCCTTACCATGGCATCAGGTAGTACAGGGAAAGACACACAGGGACAGTCTAGAATCATAGTGAGACAAACACTGACACCACCACCATTTGTAGTGACTAAAGGCAATTACACCTGTTTTACTAGGTTCGTCACCCTGGGACATCGAATGGAACAGCTATCAGGATGTAGGCAAGTAATCAATGTAACTACTGACACCACTATGGGTAGACTTTCTTCTGTGTTGCCAGCCTCCACCTTTTAACAAGACTGTGCCAAGACAGGGCTGACTTCTGGTGGCTGTGTGTGGGGAAACGGTTCAGGTCTAACTTACCAAGCAATTGGACCTTACCAAGCACCTTAGTCCAGCTGGTAATGCCTTTCACCTTGATCCAGCCCGACACGGTACATGACGCTGCGCAACACCACTCTGCTAACGGATGACAAAAGAGAGAGGTAGCCCTAGGGGGATCTTTTGATACACAGGTTTATATCGACTCTATTGGAGTTCCCAGAGGGGTACTTGACGAGTTCAAAGCTAGAAATCAAATAGGTGCAGGTTTTGAATCTACACTGTTCTGGTGGTCCACGATAAATAAGAATGTGGACTGGATCAAGTACACCTATTACAACCAACAGAGGTTCATAAATCACACTAGGAATGCAGTTAAAGGCTTGGCAGAACTTGGCTCTTAGCTGAGAAGGGTGGGGTCTGTGTGATGTTTGGGTCGGTATGTTGTACATTCATTCCCAACAACACCTCTTTTTGAACTCTCCAGATGGCTCGGTGACCAAGGCGTTGCATGGGCTCACAACATTAGCTGATGAACTGGTGGAGAATTCCGGCATTGACACCTCCCTCAATGGCCTCTTAAAACTTAAATCATGGTTAGGCCAGTGGAAGGGGGTGATGGTGTCCATTATAACCTCTGTAGCTGTCATTGCAGGTGTGCACGTGGTCTTCAGCTGCTGCATCATCCCATGTGTCAGAGGCCTTCTCCAAAGGCTGATTGAAACTGCAATAACCAAGAAAGAACTAATGGTGGTTGAACCAACAGCTCCTCTTCTCGACGGGGACGAAGCCTACAAACTACAATGGACATTCATTACCCAAGAGTGCTTATTTTCCTAAGTATTATGACTAGCACATTGAAAATCATAAGAAGTGATGTGTTACGATGTTACACGCTTCAGAGAAATAGTGCATTAAGTTAAAATTTTCGTTTATATGCGTTATGTTTTGTGTGTTACTCATGGATTAATAAAATATTTTTGTTTTATTTTAGTATGAACAGGGAGGAAATTATGGGAATTTTATTAATTACTTTGCTATGTTGTGTACATGCATTTGAACTCCTTCCTATGTCATGATGCGAATCATGACCATATAAACTTGTCTGTGTCACAATATATCTAAATCTGTGTAATCACATAAACATATATGCATACACATAATGAAGAACATAACCTCACATATTCTCAGTCACAATCTTTATTGCAGGAATGTGTTAGCTTCCAGAAGTTCCAAACCATGGGAGTATTGTCACTGCTATCGTCTTTTCGGCCTCCCCACGATGCAGCTGCAAGAGCAGGAACAACACTGTATTGTCCTTTGCGCGTCAAAGAGTTAACCTTATTTTGAGCTAGCTCAGGAGGTAGAGCTGGTTGTCTAGTAATCTAAAGGTTGCTGGTTCGATCCCAGGCTCCTCCTGCTAGCATGCTGTAGTGTCCTTGAGCAAGACACTTAACCCCTAATTGCTCTTGATGGCTGTGTTCGTCGGTGTTTGAATAATTGTAAGTCGCTTTGGATAAAAGTGTAATAATGTAATGACCATATATTCAGCAGAAGAATTTTTCTACAGTCAGCATGTAGAATTTGTGAGTTTAAATATTTACCTTAAGTAAACTATTTTTTTCTTGCATCATAAAAGGTTACCAATATCTTTTGGGAAAATAACTGGGAAACATTTTGATCCATTGGTTTAATTTATTAATAATCTTACAGGGTTTTTCATTCTGCAGGTGCTACAGCCAGAATGTCATCAAAATGCTGATCCAACACTTCCTGTACAATATCAACCGGATGTAAACATTTGTCCATGAACATACCATGTTGTTGTTTGTCAGTTAATGATTCATCAATGTTTTCGTCATCTGAACTTAACTCTGCAGTTTGGGCTAACGTCTGTGTGGCAGACCAACGGGTGTGGTCAAGCACAGGCTGCAGATGACAGCACGGTTCCCTTTCCCACGGCCGCAAAGCTGCCTGGAATCGGCCAAATCAGCGCCCGCGCAGTGCTGATTGGTCCGATTCGAGGCAGCGAGATTTCTTAATGTTTGTCTGTCTTGCAGAGGGGATCGGCGCAGCCGAACAGTTAGCCAAACAGGAGCCAGAGCGGAACGCCATTCCTCCTGCGCCCGAGATTATCTTAATCACAATCCTCATCATTATTATTTGTTATTGATAATTGTGGCCAGCAAGCAGTTCTGTTGAACCTTTGTAGTTTCTTTGTTGTCGATGATGTGTTGAAGAAGGAATCTCCGCTGACACTGACTTGATTATAATAATACGTTTATAACAAGAAAGAACAGCATCAAACCAGACTTGCCATGGATGTCTGGGAGAGAACAGGAGCCAAGTACATTCTCTCTCGAATGGATCAAGAGGTTTTCTTATATACTTGTACAGAGATAAGTAACACAGGTCTCAGCACAGCCCCTGTCTGACATGAATCTAAACATATTCCACTTCTCTCCTCACAAGGCCCCCAACGTAAATACTCTAATGTTGACGTTCTCCGTGTCACTTTAGAAGCAACATATGTTAATCTTCATGGGAGCCCAGTCACCTTCTTCACCCCAAACATTCCAGACACCTCCAGACACCTCATCTTATAATAAAAACTCTCGCCATGTTGGCGCAGCGCGGCAAAAAGGACTCTGTCTCCCTCTGAAGCTCTTACCTGTGGGCAGAGACCCCACAGTCTGATCTGGTAGGAGCGGCCCCCATAGCCTCCTCCTCCACTGCCCCAACCTGGGCTCTCCCTCTCTGCCACTGCTGAGCACTCCCACTTCCAATGTCCTGCATCATTGCCAAATTTTTAAATCGAATGTCTAGCATAATTTTGCGCATGCTGTTTCAGTTTCATCATCAGAGAATTGTTCTTTCGGTTTTGAAGGTTCTTCTGTAGGTTTCTTAAATATCGTTGTTTTTTTTTGCTTTGGGCACATCGTGCCAGTAGTTGTGTTTACAGCAGCCAAATTAGTCTTCTCAGAAGTTTTGCTTTGTACCACTTTAACTGTGGTGTTCGGTCGTGGGTGATTCTGATCCTATAGGGCTTTACATTTAACCCATCCTGTATATGCCTCTTGCATTTAGGAATAGTCTGATTTTGGATCGCCATACACCATTTGGTTAATGTGTCCCATGTTATTGTCTGAAAAAGATCCTTCCCGAGGGACGAGGGAATGAATTTGTGCATATAGTGACTCAGACAATCCTGCGACATGATTGATAAATGGAGCTGTGTCATATCGGCCGATAGCATTATGAATGAATTACATGGGTGTTTTGGGTGAAACAGTGCTTTGGTTATTTGCAGATTTTGGCACGCCTACTTTTAAATTGAATTACGTTTGTTATTGATGCATTTTGTTTAATGGGAGTCGCTTTTTTACTGTGGGACTGCCCCAATCCGTCTCCTATACAGATCCAACTCAAATACAACAATCAAGCCGTGATTTTCTATGTTATTTCCTAGGATCCAATTCTATTTCTGAGAAACCTCATTTTACTCAGTTATCTGAAGTTGCCATATCAGATAGGCCGAAACCCTTATAATACGCACATGAAGCCACTAGTTTTCACTTAAACATGCTCTAAACATGAGTCTACGTGAAGCCGTGGCATAACAGCTATCAAGCCTAACAATTCCTTAGATGCAGGGCTGGACTGGAACAGAAAAATTAGAAGACAACGGAGCAAGAAAAATATTGGGAATATACAATTACAATTATTTGAAAATAATAGGATTTTTTTTGTGAAATGCCTTGCTTTTATGTACTCATCATTTCACTCATCAGGCATGAGCCATGCAGAGCCCTGATTGCTGTAGTGAGTGACAAAGGAAGCAACATATTTTATGAAAACAAAATCCACACAAATGTAATGATCCCTCATTTAATGGTGCCTAACTATGCCCTATGGAATGATCGCCTATGGGGCAGGGGGGTAAGAGAGTGACTGAAAAAGTCTCCCAATTAAAAATCACTCTTTACTCTTTGTCCACAGGGCTCCGGAGTTAGGGGGGCTTCGGGGGCCCTTCCGCTGCTTGGAGGCGCCGAGACATAATACCGACCTTCTACACCAGTACCAATGGGGATAAGTATAACATCAGGGAGATGGAAATGGACTGAAGACAGGGCAACCCTTTTTCCCAGGCAGCTCAAAGATCTACAGTTATGTCTGGGTCATCCCAATCTCCTTATTTTGCCCAAAGTTGCTGGACAAGGATTTTGGCTCGGGTAATATAGGGTATAAGGAACCCTAAGGGGTCATGTTATTGAGCAAATACCTGATAGATCCTTCTCTTAGTCACTGGGGACTGTTGCAGGGGCTTGTCCTGATAGCTCGGGACATCAGGGAGAAGTTCCACTTCAGGCCCAAAGTGGATTCTACCGGTTCACCACTGTTCTGTGAGAGGCATAGTTCGAGGCTCTGTGACTGCACATCCCGGGGTAAATGAGCTAACATGGACAGGTGAAAACTAGCCAACGCGCTTGGAAGCCACCTGTGGCCGGAAGTTTTCGTGTTTTATCAACCAGACCTCTTGCTTCTGGATTCCTGAGGCAGCTTGTCAGACATTTGTCAACGTATAAATAATTCTCCACAGTCCACTTGAATTCCTTATATCCTTCGCAGTGATCTCAGACGTGTTTCTGAACAGCAAAGGTTGCAAAACAAGGAGGAAGAAAGGAATTCTTGGTTGGGCATGTTAGGATCCACCAGAGCTGTCATTTTGGGAGCATCCTGCATCCGGAGAAGAGGAGTTGCATAGTGTTCAATTTCATCAATAGTCCCCCTTTCCGTTCAGGCCTCCAACATCTCAATGACGTGTTTGTCTTGTTGGGACTTGTTTCTCTCTGCAGAAGGGTAGTACATCCAGTTTCCATAGCTTTACAACATGATTAAGCAAGGAATCAGATCGACTGATGGAAGCGGTGAACAGACATTGGTGCACTGGAGAATAACTTCCAGGTAAACTATTGTGCCCTTTGAGGGTCCAACCCAGCTGAGTGTGCACATCAATGGGGTCTCCCTTAGATCATCTTTTCACAGGCTCCGAGATAAGATATGAGTTGTCAGAGCCAACAAGACAAGGGATATCTCTCAGATATGGGTAGCACGGTGTCTGATCAATATGAGTTCTCTTTTGCAGTAAAAGCCTGCTGGCTGTGGTATCTGACTCAGTGCTGAGATGGGTGAGACCTCAAACTGAACCCTTTTCCCTTCAAAGAGGGTGAGATCCGAACAAATGGTTCAGAGATTATGAACCTCCTTCTCTCCCTTTATTTGCAGCTGTTAGACAGCGGCAGGCAGGATCATGGATCGAACAGAGGCATCATCCAGTATGGCATATGTGCTGAGGGAGACATTATCATTCCAAAGAAGTACTGGGACAACTTTAAGAAGTACACGATCAGAGGGGTTAGAGTTAGAGAAGTACACTTTGCTGTGGGAGTGTTAAGGTTCAGGATGTGGTTCTTGCCTAGCCATGGAATGCAAGGCCTGAAGATGGAGCTCACCACAGTCAGCACAGGGTTTCTTAAGGGTACAATCAACAGTGGAATAAGACGTATAACCACACCTCCAGCGTCTTTTGTCCTTAGTTATCAATGATTGGAGTTCCTCATTGGTTTGGGATTTAATTTGAAGGCATTTGGTTAGGTAATGGTCATGTCTTCGACAGAACAAGCAATGGGTGTTAGACCTTTTGTGTGCTGAGAAGGGTTAGTTTTCTTCGAGGACTGACGGAACTGGATAGGAGGAACATCCGGATTAGAGCTATGATAGACTGTTGTTGCCCGACTGTTATTCTTGGCTGTTCTGGGTGGCCTGTTGCTTGGCTGCTCCTGCTAATACCGTTGCACAAGTTGGTTTGTAAGCCTCTGTTACTGAGCCTTTGATTGTAAATATCCAGCCAAGTCCCTAGGATTGTATGGGTTCAGTGTAGCTAAAGTGAGTTTGCCTTGTCACTCTAAGAACTCAATGAAACTCTCCCTCATATATTTGGGCAGCTTACTCACTAAACATGAGAGAAACAGTTAAGCTCATAACCAGCTGGGCCCTCCAGCGATACCAGCATACTCACCAGCAGGTGAACATGCAGGGAAACACAGCTTTTGATGTCAGGTGCTGCAAATATTGCAGCTATCTCAATCTGAGCCAACTGGTGTGGCTATCTGCACTGCAATTGGAGGGCCTACACTGTAGCAGTATTAGGCTCTAGATGATGACCACAAGACTGAGTGACCAAATGAGCTTCAGGCAATTTATGGTGCTCAAGGAGAACATGATATTTATTATTATTTCTCACTCAGCTGTACATAAGGGTTCAGAGATTGTCCAGTGCCAGCTTCAATTTGGCCAAGTCTCTTTCACTATCCTAAGTGAAGTCTGGTATGTTAGGTTTAGGAGATGGCTCATGTGGAACCGTGTTAGCTGAAGCTCAAAGTTGGTAAGATGAGCCATTTCCAAAGGTGGTGGTAGCTGTACCTGGGCTCCCTGTTGGGATGAGAGTAACTGTAATGAGGTGAGGAGGCTTAGAGGGTGTGGTTCGTAGTGAAGAAGCTACAGGTATCTTGACAATACTGAGAGGAAGGTTATAGTAGGTTTGTAAGCAGTGAAGTTCCCCTCTACATTTATATGCTCATTCGGGGGTGTGAGCCGCTGAATATCTTTCAGTCTGGTTTGAGGCCAGACCGTAGGTTCCGATGCATGATCAGGTGAGGTGGGGATGTTCCCACAAGATGTCTATGGGGCCTTATTCTGTCAGGTGGAGCTTCCACATTATGCTTTGTGTTCATTCCAAGAACAAAAATACAGTAATTAGAATCAGAATCATTGCCAGGTTCATTACAGTGAAGGGGAGCTTCCCGCTACACGGGCTCAGTTATGAGCCCATGTACGGTTATACAGTTGCTCCAACAGTTGGTCCAACAGAACATCTCCTGGTGGCTCCAAGCCACCCTCAGTTCATCATTTCGTTTCAGGGGTTCATGAATCAGTGTTTTTTAAATATAAGCGGAAGATTAAAGAACAGAATTTGAATTGTGCGCACCTATTAGAGGGTGAAGTGGAGGTGCTGCAGGATTATTGATCACTTCAAGACTGCTGGGAATGTGATGGTCATGGGGAAGGTGCTCTCTCTTGTGGCTTAAGTTATGGATCATCTTGAATTTTGTGTTGATCTGTGCTCTGCCCCATTAGCAATAGACTGATATGTTCCAACAGTTCTTGTCTTTTCCTTCCACATTCCTCAAACTCCTCCATTCTGCTTTTAATGAGTTCCATCGCATTAGTTCCCTCCATTTTGGTTTTCTTCAGGGATTCCACCATGTTTGACAAAGACTCGTCAAACATGGCGTGGTTAAGCTTGGCTTCCTTGCTGCGACCGCCCAGCTGCCCCAAATCGGCTGAATCAGCGCCCGCACGGCACTGATTGGTCCGATCCGGGGCAGGGAGTTTTTTTATGTTTGTCTGTCTTGCAGAGAGGGATTGGCACACGGGGCTCGTCAGCCGAACCAGGGACCGTGCGGCCTGTGCCTAGATTGATTATTATTGTTGTTTATTATTTATCATTTTGGCCAGCGAGGCCTCATGTCCCTCAAACACCACCATGTGGAGACAACCCCAGGGCTGAAGGTGCACTCTCGGCCGTATCGCTTGCTCGGACATTATCGCAAGATCGTGCAGGCAGAATTAGAGTGCTGGACAAGGGGGTGATAGAGGAGTCCACGAGTGACTGGTCTAGCCCCATCATACTGGTGGGTAAATCAGATGGGTCGGTCTGGTTCTGTCTATGCTACCGAAAGGTTCACACGGTGTCAAAGTTTGACACCTACCCAATGCCTCTGGTTGATGAACTTTTCGATCATTTTTTACGACACATTTTTTACCTTGTCCCAGGTGTCCCAGGGAAAAGTCACCGTTATTCACTCCGTTCAGGTTGTACCACTTTCGCACACTTCCATTTGGGTTGTTCAGTCCCCTAGCCAACTTTCAGACACTCATGGACCGCGTCCTGTGTGCGTATGTACCATACCCCGTGGCCTACCTAGATGATGTTATTATTCACAGTGACACCTGGGAGCGGCATATGCAGCATGTAGACGCTATGCTTGAGTCCCTGAGGCGGGCTGGGCTCACAGCCAACCCAAAGAAGTGTGCCGTGGGACGACGGGAGGTACGGTATTTGGGGTACCACTTGGGCGAAGGCCTGGTCCGACCCCAGCTTGATAAAACCGCTGCGATCGTAAACACGCCGAGACCCAAGACCAGGAAGGAGGTGAGGCAGTACTTAGTGCTGGCCGGCTACGATAGGAGGTTTGTCCCCAACTTTTCGGATCTGGAACACTCGAAAGAGTGCTCCAGATCCGGTCCAGTGATCAGAGAAGTGCCAGCAGGCGTTTGCGAGTGTAAAGTGAGCTCTCTGTGGGAAGCCAGTGCTGTTTAACCCTAACCTCTTTCTCCCTTTCTGTCTGCAGAGCGACATGTTGAACAGAGGGCTGGGTGCAGTCTTGTCCCAGGAGGTGGAGGGGACCGAGCGTGTGGTGCTGTACCTCAGCCGCAAGCTCTCAGAGCGGGAGTCAAGGTACAGCATAGTGGAGAATGAGTGTTTAGCTATCAAGTGGGCAGTCGGTTTCTTCCGCTACTACCTCCTGGGATGGGCTGTCACCCTCTGTTCGGACCATGCCCCGCTGCAGACACAAACACCTGGATCACCGGATGGTACCTGGCTGGGGTGTGGGGGGGGGAGTCGGCTGGTGGCTTGACAGCTTCCCGGCCTAAGTCAAGTGGTAGGGGTACATGGTGGACAAAGGGGTTGGTCAAGCAGCGGCTGCGGACGACAGCATGGTTCCCTTTCTCATGGCCGCCAAGCTGCCTCGAAGTGGAGCTGGTCTGACTCGAGGCAGGGAGTTTTCTTAATGTTTGTCTGTCTTGCAGAGGGGATGGGCCCACGTGCTCGTCAGCAGCCCAGCAGCGGAACGGCATTACTCCTGCGCCCGAGAGGTTCATTATCATCCCATTTTTATAATAATAATCATCAATTGTTATATAGAATTGTGGCCAGCGTACCTATTGTGGAATTGGACAATAAAAACTCTCGCCATGTTCCACGCCACACCATGGCCAGAAAGATTCAGTCTCCCTCCCTTAACCCTTACCTGTGGACAGGAACTCCCACACCCGCTTTTTCCTGCTTTGTTATGATGTAGACGCTTCGGCATGGCGCTTGCGCTTGGCGTTTCAATTCCTGTTGCATATTAACACACTTGTTTCATCAGCTCATCAGCTGCTTTATTTCCTGTGATTTTATAATAATTTCCTTTCTTTATGTGCTTGACACTTGATAATTGCCACTCGTTTTGAGAACAGTAATGCTGTCATGAACTCATAAATTTGACTGTGATGTATGATGGGCTTACCATCAGTTTTCTTTCTTTCTTTTTTTTCTTTTTTTTTACCTGTGCTGTCAACATTCTAGGCATACAACACAGAGTATTTGTATGCTATTGCATCAAGGACAGAGTTAGTCTGCAAGTAGAGTTCCACTTTTTCAATCTGCAACGCAACCCTTTGTTAATTCCTTAAATCATCAAGAACTGCTTCAATAACTCTGTCCTGTGGACGACCTATAGGATGACAAGATCAGTTTTTTTTTAGTATATAAACAATTTATCACTACTCCAAGAGGGGGAGATTCACCCCGGGTGAGATAATTAAACATAGAACCAAACAACACATACACAGAACAAAAACATCTGAAGACAACATATATTGAAAAACAAAGTTAATCATATCCAGGAAAACTGGAACAGCAATTGGGCACGGGCCTCTTCCTGTCATAGTTATGGCAGTAAATGAGGAAGAATAGGAGAGGAATGTAACCAGGAGGATGCTGGGTTGCGTTCAAAGCAGGTGTTGGTGGTGTGTACGTGTGTGTGTGATGGGACCGCCTGTATGTGTGTGTGTGGGTGTAAGGTGTCCACCGCTGAGTGTAGAGGACTTATCCCAATTGGTTCTGGTGTTTAAGATTGGTATTATGTCGTGGCGCCTCCAAGCAGCAGGAAGGGCCCCGAATTCCCCCCCCCCGAGCTCTGCAGCTGCATAGACACCCCACGGCTGCAGGAAAGCCCCGACACCCTGGCCAGCAACCACAGAAGTTCCCGGGCCCCCTGAGAAGCCAGAAGCCGGCAGAGCAACCCCCATGCCCGGCCCTGAGGAGCATAACCCTGTCCCAGGGAGCACGTGGAGACCCCACAGCCCCACGTGGAGACCCCACACCCCCAGGGCGCACACATCCAACCCACCCCCAAGTGCAGCCACAGGCGGCCGTGGATGCCAGGCAAGGACCGCAGGCCCTGCGAGCACCCATCTACATAGCAGAGTGCTCTCAGCGCAGGGCAGATGGGCCCCTCCACCACCCCAGGCACCAGGGGCACCCACTGCAGCGGGAGCAAAGGCCGACAGCTACCCCCCGCACCCCAACCCACACCCACAACAGCAAGCAGCCCCCCAAGGGCCCTGGAAGGCACCTGGCGGCACTTTCCGCAGCCCCGCCAGGTCGCCACCTTAAGCCAATAGGCACAAGCCGCCAGGACTCCAGCTTAGCTGGCAGGGGGCCCAGCCAGCAGGGGGCCCACCCCCCAGTGCACCTCGCCCCCACACCAGCAACCCGCCACCCCAGCGGGTCGCTGGTGGGCATTGTTGGCAATTGCAGTTAAAATTGCAGGTGGGGGTGCGAGTTCTCAAAGCAAGCCGAACCCGAATCACTCACACCCCTCCTGCTCACAGACCCTGGTCTTAGAGTGTTGTTCGGAGAAGGATTGGTGTGTGAGTGTACGTGTTCTAAGCTAATAAAATTTCGGGATGGACGAGAAGCACGTCAGAGCAGGAGCGTGATGGGCAAGAAGGCAGCCACCAGCCAAATCCCCACCCATCCCGCCTAGGCCTATTGTGTGGTGTATGTACTGAGTATGAGTTTTGGCACTGGGAGACATAGTCGAAGCGCAACCAGATCAATGCGCCCCTCACACTGAGAGCACTAGAGGACAGGTACCCCAGGGTGCCGACAGGAGTCCGCCCCCCACCGAGGGAGGCCACATGGTGAGCCCTGCGCCGAGCACACCCGGCCAGGCTCCGGCCCCTGGTCATAGGACCAGATGGAATGCCTAACCACCCCCAGCATGACAGGCCACCAATCCCCATGGGACGCAGAAGGACACACAAGCCCCGCCACCCTGCCCACAGGGCGGGCGACCCAAGCGGCACGCTGACCCACCAACCACGGGGCCAATACCCGCACCCCCCACCATCCAACCCAAGCCCCAAACCTGCAACCACGCCTCAAACCAACACACACTCCCCGGGAGCACCGCCATTTTCTTGGCAATTGTTAGGGCGATCAAAATGGGTTGGTGGTATTTAAGTGGTGGGCCAAGTGAGGAGAGGTCACCTTGGAGACATACAGTCGGGGAGACTGGAATGCTGCAACCCAGAAGGGTTGATAGCTTCAGGTGATGATGGTTCAGAAGGCCAGGATAGGTGGGCAGAGCCAGATGTCATGAAAGTAGTCATCTCTGGTATTAAGGGTACAGTGAGGGCAAACGTCTTTATCCACAAAACCTGTTTATTGTTTTTACTATTTTGTTTATTTTATTTTGGAGGTATTGATAATCAGGCTATGCAACTTACTTTCTAACTAGTTTCAGTAAGTTTTAAATTGTTCAGGAGAGGACGGAGTTCAAGGGCCCATTGTGTGACTCTATTTGAAGTATAATACACTTTCACATGAATCCTGTGTGACCAAATTGGTGTGTGGCCGATTGATCACACTGGAACACGTATGGATGAGATGAGTTCGGAGAGGTTCTATCAATTTCTTGGGCTATGTTTAGCCTCCTGGCTGATAAAAATCTTAATGAAACAAGCGGATGTATAAACGCAAGATAAGCATGGTATGTGTGCTGTACATAACATGTCAAACTAATTCCACACACGAGTCTTGGTGTAAAAGTAGCATTATAATCTTAAATATCTGGTAGGATTGCTAGAAAGGATACCGAAAGGTTTTAAATTAATTAGAAAAAAAAATGTGGATATATATATATATATATATATATATTTTATATATAACAAGGCGAGAGAGAGCTGTAAAGGTAATGATAGACTGAAAGGATTAGGGAAGTTGAGATGTAAAAACAATGACAATGAAAGTGAGAATGTTTGCCCATGATGCATTTGGGATTCTTTGTTTAGGATGAAACTTGGAGCAAAGTGAGTGTAAAAGTCATTTTAGTAGGATATTGGTTCAGCAGAGGAAGCTGCAGAAATGAATGATTTAACTTATAGTCAAATGGTGTACAACAGAGGTCTATGCTGTGGTAATATGAATAGATATTTAACGGTTTGAACTGTTGGATTGTGTTTAGAGAGATGATTGTGATTGTGATTGTGAGTTGAAGCAGGTTTTAAGTTGCTGGAAAGTGTTCTTGGTTCACTAAATGCGACTTTGGTAAGGTTAGAAATAGGTGAGTTTTTTTGGGTTTTTTTTTTAGAACTTTAGTTTGTGCTTTGTTAATAGATTTTATGGCAAAGCATTCCAAATTGATAAAACTAAATTGATCAATATAAATTTAAAAAAAATTGCTTCCAAAATATGTTTAAGACATCACGGAGAGCAGATATGATGCATAGTACCAGCAGAAATGAATTACTTTTTGATTTATAAGGAGTTGTTCTTTTTAGATTTACTTTATTTTTCGCTTTTGTTGTTGCTCTTGCATCAAATTGATCTGCTGGTTGAGATAAGATAATCCTTTTTCTATCCCACAGAGGGATAGTCGGCAGTATTACAGCAGTAAAAAATAAGCACAATGGCACAAAGCATTAGTAAATTGGTAATTCTAAATCAAAGGATATGATAAATAACTAAATAGTATAGATTAAACAGGATACATTAAATCATGATATTGCATGAGTGAATTGTTAGTTTTGGTGTGATATACAACTGTGTTGTATGTTTCAAATCCTTATCGGTTACTTTTGGTTTTTCTCAGAAAGGCTGGTGATTGTTTAAGTATAATCATCAAACATTATTAATATTATTCATTTTTATTTTTGTCTTACTCTCGAAGTAATCTCGATTTGACATTGAATAAGGTAGATGTGTATATATAGTATAAAACTTAACAAGTATTTTAACAAAGAGGAATAACTGTTTTGTTTTGTATACAAGAGAGGTAGTGTACGTTGTGTACGTTCAATTACTAAAAATTGAAACATGAAAATAAATGTGAAAAACCATTTCAATAGCTATCAATTTGGGCATTCAAAAAATAATACGTTTAAATTTGAAAATATCTTGTAGATTGATTAATGTTGTAATTGAGTATTGATGGATTAACCAACCTGTCTATTCAATGTTTTATTTCCGCAGTGTTGACCAGTGTAGATGTGACCGCGTCTGATTGGGAAGACTTGGAGGACTGACAACAGGATTGATCAAAGACAATTGCTCTACAATTGAGTAAGGCCATGAGGTGTCTGGAATGTTTGGGGTGAAGAAGTCACTGAGTTCCCAAAAATGAGTTATAGTGCGATATTATTATTAACATATGTGACTTTGTAAGTTACACGGAGAACGTCACCACTAGAGTGTTTATGTTAGGGGCCCGGTGAGGAGAGAAGTGGAATATGTTTAGATTTATGTCAGACAGGGGCTGAGCTGAGACCTATGGATTGGAACCAGATGTGTTACTTATCTCTGTACAAGTATATAAAGAAAACTTCTTGATCCATTCGGGAGGGAATGCATTTGACTTCTGTTCTCTCCCAGACATCCATGGCAAGTCTGGTTTGATGCTGTTCTTAATTGTAACAAACTTATAATTATAATCAAGTCAGCGTCTGCGGAAATTCCTTCTTCATCAACACATCATCGACAACAAGAAACTACAAAATGGCCTCACGAACAGGATGTGCTGGGCCTCATCTGCCACTGCCGTCAGATTCAGCGAAGTTACCACTTTAATACCTCAGGGTGAGTGTTCTCTCACAAATATGAACTACTGTGTGGTCTGTGAAGCGGTTGTGTTTTGTGTATGTAGGCTGCACTGACAAGAGCAGATTGTGCGGAGATGAGAGATGATTTGTTGATGTGTGAAGTGAGTTTCCGTCTGAATTGGGGTTTATTAAGTTGTAAAAGACGTAAATAAGGGGAATAACAGAATAATAAATGAAGAAAAAGAGAAATAGAGAATAGAGACAAGAGAAATAAGAAATAAGTTAAAAGAGAATTAAGTTGAAGTAAAAAAGTAATAGTAGAATTTAGAACTAGTAACAAAAAGTAGCTAAATAACCATGCAAGATTAATGAAGACAGGGCCCATATCTTCTTAACAGTAAGATATGTGTACATTAGCTGCTCTGTGAAAGTTGGCCGTAAGAAAATATAGTATAGTCAAATCTGTGTAAGAAAAACAAAGAGGAAATAACCCTGGCCAGGGGAATTGGCTAAATAATGATAATATGAAATAAGATGAAAAAGATAAAAGTGAAGTGAAAAAGAGTTAAAAGTTAAAGGCTTAGAAGAGGAAATAAGATGAAAAATAAAGTTTGAGAAAAGTGGGAAAAACAGGGCTGGACCAGCCTAGGAGAACTAGTATACATTGAACATGCATGATGAAAGAATCTGATTAAAAAGATAATTTCTTAAAAGTTTGGCCAAAGTGAAAATTTCGATGAAATAAGAGAATTATAAATGAGTCGACGTTAAAATATAAAGTAAAGCGCTGTTGAAGTCTTTGGAGGATCAGACGTACTGCTGCCGCGGTTAAAATGTATGAAGAGATTTGTGTAATGTTCATGTGCATGTATAAATGATATATAGAATATGTGTGTTATTAAATATGTGTACATAGGTGGTGAGTGGTTTGAGTAATACACAAGGAGAGACAGTATTGCCTCTTTAGTGATGAAACATGTTTCATCCTGTTTCTTCCTGTTTAAGGATGTTTATACATTTGATTAAAAAAATAGAAGCCTTTTACAGGACATTTATATGTTTGATAAAACATATATGAGCCTTTTTTAAGGACATTTGTACATTTGATAAAAAATATGAGCCTTTACAGGACGTTTATACATTTGATAAAAATATGAGCCTTCTGAGAGAAGGGGTAGAGAAACCAGCAACAGTTTGCTTACACATGCATGCACACATTCAGAAAAGGAAAGAAAATCTCCTGCTCTGATTTTGTAAGTAGGATTTGAGGATTGTTTGATTAGTGTGTGGGTTCTTTCGTTGTCTTTTTCATGCTTGTGGTGTGTGTGACTGTGCTTGCTGTGAGTTTTGTCTGGCTAAAAGAACAGATAGCCTTGTTGAAATAGAAGGAGAAGCTGGTTTTGGCTGCCAGAGAAGAGGTTTTGTGTTTCCGCTGCTAAGTGAGCGAAAACAGCTCTGATTGTTGGCTCTGTGCGTAACTGCATTGGGCTAGGCTGTTCCTACAGGAGCTTAAACAGGATGTTCACTCTCTGAAAACCAGTCCATACTGGAAGTTTTGGTAAAATTTAAGAGGTGGAACAAGGGGTGGTGCTTCATACAGAGTGGAGATTAGTTAACTCCTCCTGACAAGAGGGGCTGTGAAGAATCCCCCCCCCCCCCCCCCCTCTACTCTTTTCTCTCAGTATGATAGAAGAAAAAATAAATAAAATAAATAACATTAAATAGATGAATAGAATAAAAATAATTAATTGAAGGTTATATCAGATTGACTAATATACTCTTTAGATTTTAAAATGCATTGTATGAATAAAAGTACATATTGCTTTATTTCAAATGCACGAGAAATAAGAAAGCTGTTAATGCTTGTCTCACTGAATTATATTACAGTGTGTATAAGAATTTAGAGTGATCCGAAGACACTGAACTCGTGTTGTTCTTTTTTACTATGCTGAGTGAAAGCTGGGGGAAAGACAGAGAAGATGGAATGTGTCTGAATTGGATCATCCAAGGGGCAGATGACAATTACATTAAATTTCATTTCATTTAGCAGACGCTTTTATCCAAAGCGACTTACAATTGTTCAAACACCAACGGATGCAGCCATCAGGAGCAATTAGGGGTTAAGTGTCTTGCTCAAGGACACTACAGCATGCTAGCAGGAGGAGCCTGGGATCAAACCAGCAACCTTTGGATCACTAGACCACCAGCTCTACCGCCTGAGCTACCATCCCCTGACATCTGGCAGTTCTTCACAGACACTGAAGCTTGCGGATGACAGTGCCTTGGAATCCTGAATCCAGTTAAACAAGGCCAGTGCGGTTTTATCCACCAACTCTTTCAATAGACACCTGCATTTACCTATATGTGTATACATTTAGTTATAACCAACTGAGGTGTCTGGGAATGAGTAGCGTCCCAAGACAGTGCCCATTGTATAAAATATTAATTATTAACAGACGGTGCCAGGGGTCTTCAGCGACAGACAGAGCCCTTGTCAGGGGTCCCAGTGATGAGGGAGGTGAAAACGGGAATGGTGACCTATGTAGGGGAATCAGATGGTCAACATTGTCTGTGGCTTAGCATTAAAGCACCTGTCTGAGTTTCATTCGACAAAGAATACATCCGGCTCGGTTCTCTCCTGGGCATCCTAGGCAAGTCCAGTCTGATGCTGTTCTTTTGTAATAAATCTATTATTTTACTCAAGTCTGCATCAGCGGTCTCTCCTTCTTCATCAACATATCAAATTCATCAAGAAACTACAAAGTGGCGTCACGGACAGGATCTACTGGGTCTCACCTGCCGATGCTGCCTGCTCCAGCAAATTACCACTCGCAGGATGAGTGTTACCTCACAAAATTGAGCTGTGTGTGTTTTTTGAAGTGGTAGTATTTTGGGCAGATACGCTGCACTGACAAGAGCATATTGTGCGGAAATGGAGATGATGTGTTGATGTGTGAAGTGAGTTTCCGTCTAAATTGAGGTTTATTAAGTTGTATAAGACGTAAATATGGGGAATAAGAGAATAATAAACGAAGAAAAAGAGAATAAAGTTGAAAGAGAGAATAGAGATGAGAGAAATAAAAGATGAAGTTAAAAGTAAAAGATAAAGGCTTAAAAGATGTGGAAAAGGTAGAAGTTAAAAGTAATTGTAGAATGGCAGAACTAGTAGCCAAAAGCTATTTAAATAACCATGCAAGATTAATGGAGACAGAGCCCCTATCTCCTTAAAAAGTAAGACATGTGTATATTAAATGCTGCGTGAAAGTTGGCCGAATGAAAATATAATATAGTCAAATCTAGGTAGGAAAAACAAAGAGGAAATAACCCTGGCCAGGGGAATTGACTCAAAATAAAATTATATGAATGAAGATGAAAAAGGATGAAAAGTGAAAAAGAGTAAAAGTTAAAAGTCTTAAGTAAGATGAAAAAGGATGAAAAGTGAAAAAGAGATAAAAGTTAAAAGTCTAAAGTAAGATGAAAAAGGATGAAAAGTGAAAAAGAGATAAAAGTTAAAAGCCTAAAGTAAGATGAAAAAGATGAAAAGTGAAGCAAAAAGAGTTACAAGTTAAAGGCTTAAAAGATGAAAAATAAAGTTTGAGAAAAAATGGGGAAAAGCAGGGCTAAACCAGTCTGAAAGAATGAGTGCATATTGAACATGCATGCTGAAAGAATCTGATTAAAAGGATAATTTGTTCAAAGTTTGGCCAAAGTGAAAATTTAAAGTCTGGCCAAAATGAAAATCTTGATGAAATTTGAAAAGTATACATGAGTCGACGTTCAAGTATGAAGTCAAGTGCTGTTGAAGTTTTTGGAGAATCGGATGTACTGCTGGACAGATATGTCTTTTTCCTTTTGGTGTGAGTGTGCCTGTGTGTGTGTGTGAGTGTGCGGAGGTGTGAAGAGATTTGTGTATTGTTCTTGTATATGTGTAAATGATATATAGAATTAATGGGTTATTAAATAGGTATACATATGGGGTGAGCAGTTAAATAATACATAAAAGAAACATTTCTTGCCCCTTTAGTGATAAATATATATGAGCCTGTTTATGGACTTTGTAAAAGTGATAATAAAGATTATGAGCCTTTCTTAAAGGACGTTTGATAAATATATATGAGCCTCTTTCTTTAAAGGACGTTTGATAAAGAGACTTCAACAGATCACTTTTCAGTTTGGGCATATCTGACGAATATTTATTTCTCTTTTTTTGTTTTTTTTTGTTGTTTAATTTTTTTTTTTTTTTCTTTTGTCTTCTTACCCTGTTCTTATAATTGAGATATGGCTTGTATGTATGTAAGTATGTATGTTTGTATGTTGGTTTGCTTTGTTTTTGTTGGTTCATCTTCCTTTGTGCCGATGACGTTGGGAGTTCAGTGAGTTACTTTACTGAGTTACTATGAGCCTTTTTCTTTCAAGGACGTTTTATACAGCTGATAAAGGATATGATCCTTCACAGGACTTTATATATTTGATAACAAAATGAGCCTTCTTGTGAGAAGGACTAGAATCAACAAGTAGGATAGAAGAAAATAAATAAATAAATGAATATTCAAATAAAATAAATAGAGATAAAATTAAATAGGAAAACAGAATAAAAATAATGAATTAGAGGTGACATTAGATTGACTAATGTACTCTTTAGATTTAAATGTGATGTATGAATAAAAGTTAACATTGCTTTATTTCAAATGTGCGAGAGATAAAAAACCTGATAATGTATGTCTCATTGAATTGTATTATAGTATGTATAAGAATTTAGAGTGGCCTTAAGACACTGAACTCTTGCGTTGTTCTTCTTGTTTTTTCTTTCTTTCTCTCTTTTACTTTGCTGAGTGAAAGCTGAGGGAAAGACAGAGAAGATGGAATGTGTCTGAAATGGATCATCCAAGGGGCAGATGACAAGACATCTGGCAGTTCTTCACAGACACCGGAAGCTTGTGCATGACAGCGCATAAGAATTCTGAATCCAGGGTGAATCAGGCCAGTACGGATTATCCACAAACTATTTTCAATAGACACCTGCATTTACCGATATGAGTGTACATCTAGTTCTAACCTACATGATTGCTTGTTCTCACATATAGGATTACAGTAGTTATTTTTCTTATATTGCATTTGCAATTAGTTAGTAAGAGACTTGACAACGGACTGACTAATCAAGGTATTTGCCTAATTAATGGAGCATTATTGATTTGATTGATCACATGCTTAAAAACTTATTTGATTTAAATACGGTTGAGTGCTGTGAATATTGGTTTCATTATCTGAGTATGGTTTACCTTGATTGAGGCTGTTTTAAGAGTGAACATTGATGGACATTTTGATAATTGAAGATAAATGAGTATGATCAGATGTATCAGATCATGAACAAGTGAAGTTGCTTTCCTAAGTGGGAAGCTATTGGTCTCCTTTGGGGTCGGAAAATTCAGTTGTTTTTGGTCGAGTGTGATTACACGGTGCTTTATAAATAATTTTTAAACAAATCAATTCGAGTTACAATAAAAGAAATGGATACAAAAATTAAAAATGTAATCACTCCTATTGATGTAGTGTGAAAGAATAATCCTCTTATTAAAGATATTGCAAAAATATCAGGAAAATGGAGCAAGCGGTGGGCTGAAACTTGAACAACCATGGCCAGCTGAAGGAACTCTTAACCCGGATGTGATTAAAACAATGCAGGTGCTTGTGTCCACATATAAAGCAAATCAAAAGAAAGGTAAAAGAGGAAAGAGACGCACAGAGAAAAAACAAACAGAACTTGGCATTCTGCAGCTGTTCGTAAAGGAGGGACAGATATGGTTCGAAGATGCAAAAGAAAAAAGAGAACAAAGTAGACAAGAAATAAAGAAAAATGAAAAGGAAGCAGAAAAATTGAGAAGATTACCACACCCTTCTCACATACAGCATCTGTAAAGAAGCCCCCGCCTTATGAGAAGGAGGTGAAGTTCACTAATGTTTATCCCCAGCTCCCAGTGATAACAACGGAGGGCAACTATCTCTTCAAAGATGAGGATTAGCAAATAATAGAGACGGCAACGCTACAACAACCATAAAGATGTATCAGAGCTCCAAAAGGAGCAAGAGAGGGAACCGTTTGGGAAGCAGACAACAAGTCAGAAGCCTGGAAATAGGACAAGAGAGTGTGAGTGATTCGGACGAAGCTATTGGAGGATACGACCCAGCAGTCAGACGGATGTTGTCTAAAGTGGAGAAAAGAGGAGATTCACCAGTGAGGAAAATGGTTCCAGGAACGGATGACACGGATGAGAGTGAACAGGGTGAAAGTGATGAAGAATCGGAGAAAGAAGGTCCTTCCTGTTTTCAACCGTTAGCAGCCAGCACAGGGGTAGGAGATGACAGATGCATGGTTTTAAGAGAGATTGAGAGGAGTATAGACAGATGCCTCGAGAACCTACGTGTTCTCCACCTGTCCAGACATTCAATAAGTATTGGAAAAACAATTACAAGAACTGCAAATAACGGAGAAGAAACTACAGAAGAAAAAGCTTCAAAAGCCAGACACTTTGAGGTATGGACTACGTCCAAGAAAAGGAAAGAGACCCGACAAAATGTGTCCAGTGATAATTCGAGGACAAAATTTAGAGTACAAGCCTTGGCAGAATACAGACATGTCTAACATACTTGAAAAGTTACCCACTCTTCACGATGGAGCTCATCTGTGGATCATAAAGCTGGACGAGATTTTGGTGGGAACACAGCCTGCCATGAGAGATATTAAGAGACTTTTGGCTAGCCTCATTGGAGTCCCAGCTATGGAGGAGATCCTGCAGGCGGCAGGCCTTTACAGATATGCGGAAACTGCGGTGTATGATCCAGAATTGTTTGCTGCAAGTAGAGGTCGGATGTGAAGAGCATTGAGAGATGCATTTCCAACAAACGTACACCCGGACACCATCTTTATTGAGTCATTGGGCCCACAGAAAAATCCAAGAGCTTATGTGTCAAGGGCTCATCAAGTGTGGAGAAATGTCACAGGAAATGATCCAGATTTGAATCAAATGGAGAAATCAATTCTCCGAACCAAAACACAGAAGGGGCTGCCTCTTCAAGTGAGGAGCAAATTGGCAGAAGTGGTTGGTATTGGAAGCATGACCAAAGGTGTTTATACGGATCACATAGCACATCAAGTGGAGCTATATCGGAAAAAGGATCATGACCAGAAGGGACAGGACCAGGAGACTCTCAGAAAACTTAACCAAATACAGTTGGTGGATAATAAGAAGAAGGAAAATAAACAAGTTGAGGTTATGCAGAGCCAGTCACAACCAACTCAATTACCGCCACAACCACAGCAAGGACAGATTCAGGTTCAACCACCTGTGGTCCCCACTGTCTCCTTTCCACAGCCAGTTTTTGATCAACCACAAATATGGAGAGGAAGAGGTCAAGGAAATTTAGGAAGAGGTAGAGGAGGAAATTTCCAACAGTCTCAAGGAGTGTGTCATAATTGTGGACAACTAGGCCACTTTGCTCATGACTGTCACAGGGTCAGAGAAGCTTCAGAGGAGGCTTCAGAGGAGGTTTCAGAGGACAACATCGGCCACCCAGGGGACTGGCAAACCCTTACAGGGGTCCAGAACCTGGTTTCTAGGGGTGCCCGGAATACTCGAAAGGGAGGTGTCAGCTGGTAGTGTCAGGGCCGGAGCAAGATCCAAAAATAGAGGTGAAAATAAATGACAAACCATTGGAAGTAATTGCACATTGCGGAGCAGCTTTCACCTGTGTTCGGCCTGAAGATGCTATACATCTCTCCATGTCTGACCAATGGGTACGGACAATCGGGTTTGAGGGTGTGAAACAGCTGATTCCTCTCACAAAACCAATTGAGCTCTGCTGTAAAAATCGGAAAATCACACTACCTATATTGGTGTCAGAACATACGCCCATTGCACTCTTGGGAAGAGATGCAATGTGCAAACTAAATTGTACAATACGGTGTACACCGGACGGCTGTCTGGTGGATGTGCAACCTGATGTCTACCGCCAATTATTTATGGCACCAGAGACCAAGACTTCTTCAGTACATTGGATTGGAAATCTTAGTCCAGAGCTATTAGAGCCAGCCAAGATGTGGGAGAAGTTCATTGTGGCAAATATGCCTGATGCTAAGGCCCGTGAGTATCCACATCATTGTACGCTTAAATATTTTAAGAAAGCTGGCCAGTTGGATCCGGAGGAATGGTTGAGTAGTCAACCCAAGCATGTTCAGCTGACCTCATACTGCATAATTGTGGGACCACAAGGAACAGCTATGAAGATAAACACTGATGAGTATCTTGAGAAAGAGCATGACATCGAGAACATTTACATTTAGCAGATGCTTTTATCCAAAGCGACTTACAATTATTCAAACACCGACGGACGCAGCCATCAGGAGCAATTAGGGGTTAAGTGTCTTGCTCAAGGACACTACAGCATGCTAGCAGGAGGAGCCTGGGATCGAACCAGCAACCTTTAGATCACTAGACCACCAGCTCTACCGCCTTAGCTACCATCCCCCGAGAAAAGTGTGCCACATGTGACTTTAATGGTGGCGGAAGGATTTGAACAGAAGCATATAGGAGAAATGATGGCAGAGCTGAGGAAGCCATTTTTGCACCAATAAAAGAGAATCTTGCTATCTGGATGAGTGAAGAACAGAAGTTCATGAAAATCATGATCTCAGCTCAAGGACAAGGACAACCACAAGTGGTACAGATGACACATGAGTCAATGTTCAGCGCTAAATTGGACTCAGACAGTATGAGAGAGGAGATGCTGCAACAAATTCCACATGGTCACGACAGTACAGACATTGGACTTGTGAAGTCAGCCCAACCGGTGAGAGTTGAACAGCGACCAGGAACCAAACCTCCTTGGAAGAACCAGTACCCACTTAAGGAGGAGGCAATCAAAGGGATTGAACCACAAATTGGACTGTTAAAAGCAAGTGTAGTGGAAATATGTTCAGATCCTCAGAGTAATACACCTATATTGCCTCTAAAGAAACCAGATGAATCTTATCGCTTGGCACATGATTTAAGAGCGGTAAATGAAGTGGTGGCGGATTTTCCAGCAGATGTACCAGATCCACATACCTTGTTAGCCAAATTCCTCCAGAGGCTACACACTTCACAGTGTTGGATTTGTGTGGATCATTTTTCAGTGTTCCACTGAGCGAAGAAAGTTAAAGGTTGTTTGGATTCACATACAAAGGACAAACCTTCAAGTACAAGAGGCTCCCTCAACGATTCAAACATAGCCCTCACATTTTCAATAAAGTGTTGCAGGATGACTTGGCTGATCAGATCTTGAAAAGTTCTGTCATTCAGTATGTGGTCGACATCGTCATCTGTTCACCAGATAAGGAAACGTGCCATGAGGACTACATCAAACTGTTGCAGTTATTGGCAGACAAAGGACACAAGGCCTCTCAGAAGAAGCTGCAGTATTGTCAAGAAAAAGTAGTTTATTTGGGTCAAACAATAACCCATGGACACAGAAGCATTTCAGAGAGTCATTTGGAAGCCATTCGAACGGCACCAAACAGTCAGAGAGATGATGACATTTCTTGGTATTGCGGGATATTCTTCAGCCTAGGTAGAAGATTATGCCTGCCAAACAGGGCCTTTGAGAGCTCAACTCCATTGTAACCTCACCTGGACGCAGGAAGGTCTTATGGCATTTGAGACGATCAAATAGAGGTTACAAGAAGCTCCAGCGCTAGCGTTGCCAGGCTACTCTAAGAACTTTTTGCTGTATGTGACCACATCCACTGGGGGTAAATATGCATTTGCAGTTCTTTGTCAGTGCACAGGTACAGGAACAAGTCCTCAACCTGTTTCGTATAAGTCTACTGCCTATTCAGAAGTAGAATTGGGGCTACCACTGTGCTACAGAGCAATGGTGGGAGTTTATCTAATGTATGATAAAGCATCATCAGTAACTATGGGTTAGCCAGTGACAATTCTTACCCATCATAGTCTCAGAAATCTTTAGAATTTTGGTAAATGTACTTTGACTATGTCTAGGCTAAGAGACTATCATAGGCTCTTAGAGCAGGAAGATGTTAGTAAGGTGTGTCACAGTAAATCCAGCTGAGAATTTGCAAACACAAGAGGATGAGGAGCTACATGATTGTGTTCAGGAAGTAGAGAGATATGCAAAGCTCAGATCAGACTTACAAGCTTTCCCACTGCATGTGTCAGATGTGGAGTAATGGACTGATGGGTCCTGCTATCGAATAGGAGATACATTGAGTGCTGGTTATGCAGTAGTCAAAGCCCAGGGAACTCAAATCATTGTTGAGAACGCAGAAGTAATACCACAACCTGCTTCTGCACAGCTTGCTGAGCTTGTGGGCCTGACTGAAGCTTGTCTATTGGCCGCACATAATGTGTGTCATCTATTTGGATCAGTGAGGAAAAATCGAGGATTTAAGAAAACCGATGGTTCTCCGATACAGCATCATGCTCAGATAATGAAATTGTTGCATGCAATGATGAAGCCAAAGGAAATAGCTGTAGCCAAGTGTGCAGCACACAAAATGGATAGGTCAAGGGTTACACAAGGTAAGAAAGCGGCTGATGAGGCTGCAAAAGCAGTTACAGGAGCAAACAAAGCAGGCAAGGTTCTTCTGGTCACCCATGAAGTGGACTTGGAAGATAAAGATTAAGGTAAAGAAGATATGGGGATGCTAGCTCAGGCGGTAGAGCTGGTGGTCTAGTGATCTAAAGGTTGCTGGTTCGATCCCAGGCTCCTCCTGCTAGCATGCTGTAGTGTCCTTGAGCAAGACACTTAGCTCCTGATGGCTGCGTCCGTCGGTGTTTGAACAATTGTAAGTCGCTTTGGATAAAAGCGTCTGCTAAATGACTAAATGTAAATAAAATCACGCTCAGAGATGTGGTCTCGATGCAAGAAGCTGCGTCAGCCATAGATAAACAATTATGGTTGGACCGAGGGGCCACTCAAGATTCTACTGGTCTGTGGAGAAATCATGAAGAACTGATGGTAGCACCCCCCGACCTACTAGGTCTGATGATTCAGGAAGCATATGGGCTAGCCCATGTTGCAGGGGGGGAAGTAAGGAGAAAAATCACGAAAGAGTACGGTTTTTGGGCACTGTACTTGCTTGAGCAAACTGATTTTGTCATAGGCAGATGTACAATCTGTCTTAAAAACAATGTTCGGAGGGGTGCAAAGAGTCCACCCATTCACATTCCAACTCTGACGGATCCTATGCATGAGTTGGTTATGGATTTTGTTGACATGATAAGACCAGTAGGAGGTAAAAGATACATGTTAGTCATCGTGGATAGATTTTCAGGGTGGCCTGAGGCATGTCCAACAAAGTGTAAAGATGCTCAGTCAGTTGCCAAGTTTTTGTGTCGTGAGGTCATAAACAGATGGGGACTTCCAGATCGCATATCGTCAGATAATGGGAAAGAGTTTGTGGATAGAAAAGTAAAATTAATCCTGCAAAAAATCGGAATAAAACAATGTCTAGGAGCTGTTAATCATCCGCAAAGCCAAGGTGTTTGTGAAAAATGAATGGTGTGCTGTAAAATCATATTGTTAAAATCTGTCAGCACACAGGTCTGAATTGGGTAGAGGCACTTCCGTTGGTATTAATGGTGTGCCATTCAAGTGAGCTCCGTGATTTGCGCATGACACCCCATGAGTTGGCTACGGGTAGACGGATGCCAACACCTTGTTTTTGCACAAGTGGAAAGGGTCCAAGTTTAGCCCTTTTAGAAGATGAAATGCAAGTGTATGTTAACTATATGGCTGCACTGCATAAGAAAATACATACATATGTCTCTGACAGGCAAAAACAAGAGGAGGTGTTAGAGAGACTTGATGAGCAAAAGATGAACGCGGTGCAACCTGGAGACAAGGTATTCGTGAAGGTGTTTAGGAGGAAGTGGTTTAACGAACGCTGCGAAGGACCATTCAGGACCGGTTCAGGTTAAAGGTTCTCCTACATGGTACCATTCATCACATTGTGTTAGAGCGCCAAAAGAAGAGGCGCCACGATCACAAAGCAAAGATGTTAAAAGCTCAAGAGAGCCAACAGAAGCTGCAGACACAGCAGAGGTTCATGGGGACCTCCAAGGTCAAGTCCTTGAAGAAGGGATTGACGATGATGTGGGTGTGCATGATGATGTTGGCACACTTTTGATGATCCCAGGGATGAATTGTCAGTCCCTGGGCAAGAAAGACACTTGGTGACATCGATTTACAACATGTCCCAGAAACAACAGAGTCTAACTCCAGAAAGTATGAGTCATCAAAGACTCCAGAGGGCTGTGATACCTCTCCAGGAAAATACACAGACCCAGTTGGACCAAGGAGTCCAAGGCCAACCCGAAAAAGGGTTAGACCAAAGCGATACGAGGACTAGGGTTGAAGGGACTTTGGGAAAGTCAGTTCAGCTGCCATGCCAGTGTTCAAAAGAAAATGATGAAAAAGGGGAATTCCGAGTCCAGTGGGAAGATAACCATGATAAGGTAATTGACTTGTCAGGAAAATCATCACTAGAGAAGTATGTGCTGCAAAATGATCGAAGAAGGCTGAAGATTGAGGATGACTGTAGTCTTTATCTACGTAGATCCCAGATTGAAGATAAAGGAGACAACAAGTGTTCTAATTATGATTCAAAATTAGTGAATGTGAGAGAGGGTGGAGTGCAAACAAGACCAGACTACGGATACAAAATTGTGACTCTTGTGATGCTAAATGAGTAAAATTGTAGAACCTGCGGTTGTTAAAGAAGTAGGAAAATTGACAACTGAAGTATGAACTCTCCCACCAACTGAAAAACTAAAGCAGACGTCCACCTCTTTATTTCTGAAAGTTACTAATGTTGCAGAGGTATTGCGGTTAACTACTGCTGCGCCTCAGATTATTTATACAACTCCAATTTCTGCGAATACTGTGATTAGAACTAAATTAGGAAATGCAGCTCACCTTCCATGTGAATGTAGTAAATGGAATACTGGTCGAAATATTTCTAAGAAGCTTATGGTGAAGTTGGAAATTAATTTGAACAATAGCAAGGAGAGTTCTGTAATTAGAGAGGCAATTGCTGAGGAGATTGACAGGGATTCAGGTGAAATAGTTCAAGTGACTATGTTGAATGTGGTCAATGATTTTCTCGATGCTGAGTGGGCATCAAAAGACATGACTGAACATCTTCATTCTTTACAGAAGCGAGAAGGAGTAGGGGTTTGATTCCTCTGTGCTGCAAATAGCAGATCCGTGGGCAAATAGACATCTGTGGTTCCAACAGATAACTCACTCTGTTAGAATGACTACTAATATGAATTGCCCGTGTGTGGTGAGAGTTCCAGCTCCGGGCACATGGCCTTCAATTCTAGAGATGGTACCGGAACCTTTAACGCCTGAATATCAAAGTAATGCATTATCTTGGCTGCTTTTCAAACAACAAGCAGTGAATGAAATATGGATGGCTCTGCCGGTCAATCTATTTAGACCTGGATGTAGGTGTTCCTGGTTGAAAGAATTATCATATTTAAATCTTCTTGATAAGTATGAAGATATTAGAACAGCAATACCTGATGCTATGGAAGTGACACCTGCGAAAGGTAGAGCTTGTTTTTGTTCAAATGATACTCGTGGTGGAGATGGTATGTTTATGGGGATATCAGAATGTGAAAGCTACATGATGCAATTTGAACAAAGTGTACAAAGGACGGTTGATGACAGATATACAGTGACCTTTCATGCACCACATCGTCGACAGAGTAAAACTTTAGGCGTAAATAATCAAACTTTACCGGGTAATGTGACTATAGGAACATTTAAAGATATTTGGTGGGTATGTGGTGATAAAGCATACTTATTTATGCCGTATGGGTGGATTGGATGTTGCTATATGGCACAGTTGAAACTTCCTTATGATGTTTTTGTTATCCGGAAGGGACAAGAGCCAGATGAGGGTAACTCTACAAAGACCTCTGAAAGTAGGAAGAAAAGAGACTTGGCACAGTTTCATAATTTGGAGTCTTAGCATTGGAGGATATCTTTAGGAGAAAAATGGGCCATAGGATTGTTTCCATGGTATGGGGTGACATTCTTAGCTGATCATATTGGTAATATCACATATACCCTCCAAGGGTTTGCAAATGAGACCATAAGAGGTTTTGAATATTTGTGAATCACCCAGAGGAGATTGACGTTGCTGAAACACGACATGGCTCTTGATTATATTTTGGCCAAACAAGGTGCCCTCTGCATGACTTTTAATCTAACTGTAGATGCTTGTTATACATTGATCCCTGATGTAGCCGATAACATGACTAATGTCATAGATGCCTTGAAACTTATAAGGGATGCGTTTGGGCCATCAGAAGGAGCTGGGTGGTCAGCTAATGCTTGGTTGCAAGATAAATTAGGACCACTAGGAGCTATAGTAGTTCAGGTTCTGGGGGCTGCTCTTCTTTCACCGTGTGTGATGTTTTGTTTTTGTACAGTGTTGTTGACCTTTGCTAAGGCCATGATACAGAGATGGGTAGGAGTTGTAATGCCGGGAGAAAATGTTCAGATGCCACTATTAGGTGGTAATGACGTCAGTGAAGATGAGGAGGAAATAGTGATGAAGGAGGAGCTAACACTGGTAGAGAAATATCCATTCTGAATATCTGATTCTGTTATAGACTCAATACTATCTTTGACTGCGAAAATGCATGGACAAAGGGGGGAAATGGAAAATGTTAATCATATATTGGAATAATGTTAAAGTATAATGCAAACATGAAATTATTATCCTGTATTTGATGTTTGTGCAAGATACTGGCTGGTGAATTGTTTCTTTCAGGACCAGTAAGAGGGTGGCTGTGTCTAGAGATCCTAACAGCCTAATGGACTTGAACACTCAAACATGGACATTCAAAAATGGAGGATGAACATCGACGGCGGACCCTGAATGAGGACATCATGATCAGGGGTGTCGAGTGAAATATCATTAAAAGTTGATGGTGTTAAAAAAGCAACAGTTCAATACATACATGTGTCCTGCATGTCTTTATAATATTGAACTTTGTTTATTACAATGTAACCTGTATTATTAATGAATATTCTGTATTCTACACTAGATATTTTTAGCAAGGCATATTACATTAATTTAGTATTGTTTCCTTTGGAGTTTTCTGTAATAGGGAGAAGTGAATACATTGGGACCTCAGGTGTTTTCTTTTTTTGCGGTCTACATTGGTGTAAGGCAGGGAAAGGTCCACTAGAAGGTTCGATGGGTCAACCAGCCTGACTTTGGACACATTTTTTTAAATTTTCTAAATGTATGCATTTATATGTAACATCCTATACAGTTTTCTAAACCATTCTTCTTTTTCTGTTAATTGATTTGGAGTACAATAGGTGGTTGCCTGGGGCAGAGGGACCGTGAGAGAATTTTCCTGTCTAGATTGTTTGATGGATGTACTAAGAAAGGAAGCTGCCAGATGGGTTTTTCGCTCTCACACTCCACAAATTTACTGTATTGCTATGACTGAGCATGGCCAGAAGGGTACAATATAATCATTTTGTTTGTTATTAAGTGATTTATATTAAGCCAGTTAGCATCATAAGTGCATAATCTTCTTTCTTTGTGTAGTCTTGAAGGGGGGAATATGAGGTGTCTGGAATGTTTGGGGTGAAGAGGTCACTGAGTTCCCAAAAACGAGTTATAGTGCGATATTATTATAAACATATGTGGCTTTGTAAATTACACGGAGAACGTCACCACTAGAGTGTTTATGTTGGGGGCCTGGTGAGAAGAAAACTGGAATATGTTTAGATTTATGTCAGACAGGGGCTGAGCTGAGACCTATAGATTGGAACCAGATGTGTTAGGTTATTCCTGTACAAGTATATAAAGACAACTTCTTGATCCATTAGGGAGGGAATGCATTTGACTTCTATTCTCTCCCAGACATCCATGGAAAGTCTGGTTTGATGCTGTTCTTACTTGTAATAAACTTATAATTATAATCAAGTCAGCGTCTGTGGAGATTCCTTCCTCATCAACACATCATTGACAACAAAAAACTACAGCCATAACATGTCCAGCATTCAAAGGTCCTTGTAAATTATTGATATTATTGCTATTTGTATTAAACTGATTTGCAAATTAGATTATTTAATAGGCTCAATTGGAATTATTTTGAGATGAAATGCATGCAAGTATATAAATGTGGAGACCTTGATTGAATTTAGTTCTATACCTCATATTGAGCTCCATCATTAAAATGTATTATAGCATCAGATATTATAGAGTGGCCTATAGAACCAGAATCAGTTTGATTAGTTCTTATTTAAATATGACATTCTCCTAAATTTACTTAGTGGTTGAAGCAATGTTCAGAAGCTGATTTAATAATTACTGTGTTATCACAGTACTGTGTACTATACTGTGTTAGAGCACCCTAGAGTGATTATCTTTATGTCACTGCATTATACTTTATTCTGATAATGTCTGAACAATATTTGAAGCACCCCAGAGCATTTCACACAGGTCCAAAGGACATTACTATTTTCCTGATATCCTGCTGAAAGACATGCCTACTCCTGCATTTCTGAGAAGGTCTGTGAAGACCTTGTGTTCAGAGATGCAGTTTGGCCAACATCAGACTGAATAACTTGGGACATTTTCTGGACAATGAACAAAGTTCCGTTATGAAATACAAGCGTTGACTCCTGCTGTGCCCCCCCTCCACCAACGAACATGAAGTGTTTGGCCTCCAAGTACAGCGAACACACAATTAAAAAAAGGTGTTGTGCACAGTTGAGGAGCCTAATCAACTGTGCGCATTTGGACCTGCATTCGGTGATCAGACATGTCACTGCATCAGACAAAATATCAAACTGAATGACTGCAATCGGAATTTCTACTCCAACTGAGAGCTGTGGAATGACTGAGCACCTTAAATCCTGCTGGAAATGATATCCGTGTGATCACCATGGGCGCTGCTTCTGTGTGTTTTCTCAGCCATTGTTTTATCAATCTGTCAATCCTGATAGTACACAGATTATTTAATGTTCTCTAAGAAAAACGACATTCCAGTAGTAATATTGCCGAATTTAAATTAAATAATTTTCCAAAATTTTAGGAAAAGGTTTAGAATAGTTTGGAAATTAAGTTGTTGTTTTTTTACTTGTACTCTCAGCATGCTAGGTATACAACACAAAGTATTTGTATGCCATTGCATCCAGGACAGAGTTAGTCTGCAAGTGGAGTTCAAGTTCTCAACCCTCTAATTCTTAAATCATCAAGAACTGCTGCAATAACTGTCCTGTGGATGACAAGAGCACAGTTTTTGGTTATAAAGAATGAATTAGAGTTGTAAATTCAATTATTAAGTAGAAACAGAATTGAGAGAATTTAGACCGAAGTGATTGCTTCATTGATAATTATGTTAATAATAGCCCTTCTAGGTTTTGGATGGTCTCAATTTGAATGCTGGCTATGTTATTGTCAAATATATACTATATATATATATATATATATATATATATATATATATAAAATTTGTTTTAAAAAAGGTGTTAACTTGATTGGAATGCCAAATTACCTCTCAATTTTTCTCTAATCAGACTGCAGAATGATGGCACTTCTAGTCGAATACTCCCTATCCAAAAGGTAAAACTAGCATGTGGCCAAATCGCCACCACACGCCACCCAAGTGGTATGCTCAGGGACCTCCGGCACAGATAACGGGGGTTGTGAAGACCAGTTTATTGTAGAGATGAGGCTAGGTGGAATTAGCCAGGAGCAGATGGAACATGTCATGAAAGAGGGCTCCCATCTTGACTGAGTGTGTGGAAGGAGTTTTTAAACCTGATGCTCGTTAGGACAACCAACGAGCATCAGGTGCGGCTACTCAAGCCACCCTATATCCCCAACACCAAACTGAGGCCAGGAAGAATTCCTGCCCGAAGCCTACTTCCCCCTCCACCAAGCAGAGAACAAAAATGAAAATAAATGCTTTAAACAGACTCTGCCCCAGGGTTACTATACCTAAAAAATATAAACCATTGGACTCTGAACCAGGGTTCCCATACCTCATACAAAGAAAACCGTCCAAAAACGTCCTCCCAGAGGACCTGAGTTCCCCGGAGCAGCACAATCGACTGGCCTCCTTCCGCCACAGCGCCGACAGACTGCCCCCTCCTCCCTTTCGGAGCGTGGGGCCTCAGGCTGCTGCGCTGCGGTCCCGGCGATGCCTGCTGGGCGGAGAAGCTAGCTGCCAGTGGTTACCTATGGTGGTTGCTGCACTGCTTCTGCCCCGGTGCTCCGCCGAATCCCCGGTGCTGCTGCTGCCAGTCAGAAGAGGGTTGGTGCTGGGCCACCCGTTAGACCGCTGGTGGCTCCAGGGCGTCGTCGGACGGACCTTCTGTATCCCTTCCCTGTGCCGGATGCCTGCATTCTCCACCACTGTGGCAGTCTCGCCACCACACACCACCCAAGTGGCGTGCTCAGGGACCTCCGTCACAGAGACACAGACGACTGGGGGTTGTGAAGACCAGTTTATTGTAGAGATGAGGCTAGATGGAATTAGCCAGGCACAGATGGAACGTGTCATGACGAAGGCTTCCCTTCTTGACTGAGTGTGTGGATGGGGTTTTTAAACCTGATGCCCGTTAGCCCAACCAATGAGCATGAGGTGTGGCTACTCAAGCCCCATCCACCACATAGCAGCTCAAAGCTTAGCACATAATATATGCCGTTTTTAGGAGTTGAGTAACGTAAACTGACAATGAGATAATGGATAGTTGATCAAATGTTATTTATCAACGCCATTTAGGCTCCTATTAGATTGACGACTGTTTGCAGTTATTAATTGTACCTTTAAGGGTATAAGTAAGAATTAAACAAATAAATAAATAATAAATTAAAATAGGAATATAGAATTGAACGCTAAATATTAAAATGTTTTAGTATGTGAATCACATTTTCCTTACCTTCTCTAGTTGCTTAACTCATTGTTGAATTTATGTGGAGGTAATGTCCGGTATTGTCCGGTAATGGTTTTTTTCTGCCACATTACGGAAATTTATTTTGACTGATTTTGAATTTATCAGTGGTAGCACACTTATTAGAATATTGTAGTTTAATGATCTGCTTGTGTCATGGATACACAGGAATTCCTAAAATACTTAGAACAAGATGTTTAAAGTTTCTTTTTTTCTCTCTTATAACTCCAGCCAGTACAAAAGAACGTTCATTATTTGAGTCATGACATTTATTTTATTTTAAATGTCTCCTCAGGGTCGCACCCTGGCATGGCCTTTCTTGGTAGTTGTGGTTATTGTTGTTTTTGAATCATGGAATGAGGCAATGCTTGCCTAGCCATTAGACTGTAGAACCTTTTGTTGCTTTTCGAACAAGCTTTTTGCACCAGCTCCATGTTGGGTTTGCTGGATTACTTTAACTTTGGATGAATGAGATGGTTTAATGTTAGCTGTGTTGTTGCAATCTCATGTAGATGAATTACGTCTTGTTGCATACTATGCTCGGAAACTACATTAATGTATTTGACCCCATCTCTATAGGAAATGTTGGAGCCAATACAGCCAACAAAGCCGCGGTACACACTTTTTGCTCTGTCTAATGATGGTTGTCTCCTCCACAGATGAGGACAAAGGCTCACTAACTTTTTTTTTTCCTCTAATGAAAGGTATCCTGCACTGAATTATTGTAGTGGCAGAGCCACTTGGTACTGTATGTACTGAACTGTTTTCTCTCCTGCTATTTTTTTTCCATTGTTTTACTTGTTTGACATATGGTAAGTACCATTTGTCAAAAAGGAGGGATATTGAGAGAATTAAGTAAACATAATGATTGTGCTTAGAACAATGCAGGAGGCTCATAATGGACTTATCAAGCTGACGCTTTGTCATGGTTAAAATATTGTTTCGTGATAATTGACATGTTTTTTCTTCATTGAATCAAAGTAGAGGTAAGCTCTACTGAAGTCATTCCTATCATTAGTGATGACAGGAATGCGAGGACGATCACATGGTGTGACAGGACTGTCCCAGCATGAAGTGCTGACCGGACCAATGTGGTTAGGTCTGTCTTCTGTCGACAAGAGCCACATATGAATTACATCATGTAAACCAGTAGTGATCAGATTGTCCAGTTTAGTATTTATCAGTTTTAGATTTACTTTATTAATGGATTGTGTAGATGTGATTATGTTCAGGCAACATTCGAGAAATGCATTCTAGGAAAATTTGAAAAGCGTTGCATAATTTACACACTGTCGGTTGATTTGTAGCCTAATCGATATTCTATGGACAATGTCTTCTACATATCAGACATTGTGATATTATTATTGTTGTTTTACTAGGGTGCATACATTCATTTTTGTGCTAAGTCTGTAGTCAGTTATTCAACATAACTGTTTGGGGAATTACAGAATTATTCCATGTACCCTATTTTACATTTATGGACCTAGACCAAACAATGTTGTCATAATGTGTTTCTCACCCAAGTGTTTAAGTCTATGTGCCCAGGTCAAAACAACACTACCCGTCCTACTTGAAGGACCACTACACAACCTCTGACCAGGTGACTGGGTGGTGATTCGCGACTTCCGGAGGAAAAGCTGGAACTCCGCCAGATTCCTGGGACCGTTCCAGATCCTCCTCACCACCGCAGCAGCAGTTAAGGTGGCAGAACGACCAACGTGGGTACAGGCATCTCATTGCAAGCAAGTCTGCAACCTTCCATTGGACCAGATAAACGACAACATTGAAGAATCATCGGACGTGAGCTGAGATCACGATCCTGGCGGGATATGTGCTAGTAACCTCAGTTTCCACGAAGAGGATATGCCACTACAATATTTCAACAGGAAAAGATTGGTCACATCTTTGTGATCATCCTTCTCATCATCATTGCCATCGTTCTTTTAATCGTCCAACCCTGGAACACAGTTCCGCAGCTCACCCCCCCCCCCCACTCTCACTCACATCAGATCCAGAAGAAGAGCCACAAGTGGGAAATGAAAGTTCTGTCCCTAATGTAGTCCACCCATGGTTAAATGTTGACATGGACATTGACATTTCAACAAAATATGTGGTGGAGATTTTTCAGATAAAGAAGAGAATGGTGCGGATCATTCCTGTTATGTACTGTATGTCGTAAAATGCCTCACTCAGTGCAAACACCATTCCTCCTCTCACCCATATCAACATCATGGGAAAAATCTAGATCAGGGGTGGCCAACCAGTCAGAGACTAAGAGCCACTTTTTTTACTGTGTTACTGCAAAGAGCCACATCATACACATGGGCACACATGAACATCACCCCAACCCTTCCTCACACACACACACACACACCTCTGCTCAGCCAGATTTATTGTAAATGTCACACACCAACATGATAATGACAGAAATTGACTCCTAGCCCCGCGACCCGACTAAGGATAATCGGTTGAAGATGGATGGATGGAAGGAGTACTAAGACCACAGGCCAGTTATTTTCAACAATTAACATTGTGTGCACTGTCTCACACACACAAACTCTCAGTTCAACAAAGTCCACAAACAAAAATATAACATTGTGTGCACTGTCTCACACACACAAACTCTCAGTTCAAAAAGTACTGTTGTTTATTTATTCATAGAGGGGGGAATTGGACTTCGGGTTTAATGATAAGGATGTATTTTTTTCATGTTGGGTCAATTTATTCAATAGTGTCCCTTAAACCCTAACCTTTAAGAATCAGTTTTGGCTCTTGCCTACCATACACGATCCGATGCTTTGGCCATCCACATATACCTGGGACTAGGTGTTCCGGAGTCCTGGCCACATTTTTGAAAAAAAAAAAAAAGTAAGTACTGTAAGTACTGAAAGTACTGCGTTTCCGCGGTATACCTCTCAGTTCAACCAAGTCCACAAACAAAAATATAATAATTAACAATAGCGTTTTTCTCTTACTATGCATGTTGCTTAGTGGGACTTCTGGCATTCCTTGTCTTGAACAATGCTCTTCAAATCTGGCTTGAATTCCGTTGTTGCCACTCGAAGCAATTCTTTCACATGGGTGTCATTGACAGTATCTTAAGCGCAGCCCGTTTGACATTGGGGCATTTTTCCATTGGCACACTTTTCCAGAACTCAATGGTCCCTTCCCTTAAAGCAGCTTTCAGTCGGTCCTCCTCCTGCAGCTCGCGAGTCGCGACACACACACACACACACACACACACACACACACACACACACACACACACACACACACACACACACACACACACACACACACACACACACACACACACACACACACACACACCCTCCAGCCTTCACAGTTCTCCATCGGAGATGTTCGATACGCAACGCAATTCACCGGCCGATCCATCTTATATGTTGACTACTAACCATGTCAATAGTGTTGAAAATAAACTTCCAAATTTTTTTGAATCTTATTTGGTGTTTTATTAGTCCTAATGCCGCGTTGACTTTGTATGGAGGCGCTTTTGGTGTAAACGCGGCATTAGGACTAATAAAACATGACTCGACTTGAACATGACTCCTGCTGCTGTTCGCTTTGAGTAAATGAGGAAGTGATCCGCGGTGGAAAACGAGTGATATATCATAGCGATTTTATAATCACAATAGGGAATGAATGGCTGCGCTTTTTTTTTTCAGATTTTTTTTTTTTTCTGAGTTTTTGACGCTTGTTATGTGAAAGAGCCGCATGAAACCAGCCAAAGAGCCGCATGAGGCTCGCGAGCCGCGGGTTGGCCAGGCCTGATCTAGATGTTTAGCATGGGCTACAAATTTTCCAACTTATATTAATATGGTGCCATACCACAGCAAAACCTGCATGGTTGGGTTTACTGTTGAACATCTTGTTATTGTGACATTTGTTATGTTAGCAGTGCTAAATGTTCCAGGAGCCTAGTATTAGCTAACACAAACCTCCCTTGTTCTATCATTTCCCTTATTTTATGATGGGTATATATTGTCACTGGATCCCCCATTGTGATTGTTGGCGCTTTGTAATACACATATTGAACAGCCACTAGTCCTTGGTAACCAGGCTGGTAAACCCAGGCTACTGCGTCTAGTTTGGTGCTATAATATGCTATAGTTTGTTTACGACAGTCACTGCATGTTTGCTGTATTAGAACGGTTGAAGCATAGCCTTGACTATGATTAGCCACATACAAGATAAACAGTTGGTGTAATCTGGGTTTGCTAATGAGCTAGCTCCCTGCATTTCCTGTCCAAGCTGCTTCTGCGTCGCTATTCCATATTGACCGAGCATGCAAGTTTGTCTGGTCTACACTTTTCATTAGTTCCCTGAGTGGAGCGGTTTTTCGGGATAGTTCTCCATCCAATTTGAGCTAAACCATGTCATTCCTAAAAACGTCATCATTTGTCTTTTTGTCTGTGGTTGTAGGGCTTTTCTGATTCCTTCCAGCTGACTGGGAGCTATGGCTTTTGTTTGATGGGCTACTGCCCAAGTACTCTACTTCTGACTGACAGTATTGTATTTTTTCTGGGAAACTTTATGCCCTCCTAGCACTCATTTTTGTAGTACTGCCATGGAGTCTCTATGACACTGTTCCAATGTTGTGGCACATACAAACAAATCATCTACATATTGAATTAATGTGCCTTCCAATGTTAAATCTTCTAAGTCTGCTCTCAAGACTTGATTGAAAACATGCAGTTTAGGTGAATGTAAATAAAATGTCGGCTCTCCTGAGCCAATGGTATGCTAAATAATGCTCTACATAAATCTATTACAGTGAAGTAATTAGCATCTGGATGAAAATTCATCAACAACGTGTGGAGATTTGGAACCTCTACTGGTCCTCTACCACTTCATTCACTGACCGTAAATCATGCAAAACCGCCATTTCTGTTTATCTGCCTTCAAAACCAGTAGAAAAGGGGCGTTACAACAGCTCTGAGTTTCTATCAATACCCATACGTCTTTTAAACCTTCTATCGTGGCTTCTATTCCAGCTTCTGCTTCCTGTTTAATATGTTATTGTGGCTTCCAGGGCGGCTTAGTGTTTGGTCTTACCCGTATCCACACCGGCCTAGCTGATTTCACCAATCCGACATCAGTGTTATGTTTGAACCATACCTGTTCTGGGATTACCTGTTCCATTTCTTCCCTCAACACATCCTGTCTGCTTTTTACTCCGATCTCCTGCATCTGTTGTTTTTCTGCTATCTCAACTTACTGTAGTTCCCCTGACATTTCTGTGAAACAAAGTATTTTAATGAGACTGTTGCATTTTGATCTGAGTATTAGAGGATAATGTGTTTCTTTCCATTCTTTCTCCTTTTCCTGTTTCATCATATAGCCTAAGTCTTTGGCTTCATAACCCTTGTTTATCAGCAGGGTGACATGTGATGGCATCCTCGGCACGATACCATTTCTGTATTGTGTCTGCTTGTGGTTGATCCTGAACCCCTATTGCTGCCCCTTGTGGGCCGATTATCACATATTGTGATTGTATAAAGGCCTTCCTTCCTACTGCCTCCATTTGCCATAACTGTTCTAAGATTGGATCCTGCTTTGGGTCATACTGCAACATGCAGAGATAACCTAGTCTGGATTCTCTGGCTTTCGGGAGTTGTGACTTCATAAACTTTCTCCATTTGTTCATGGTTTGATCCACTGTCGGTTGAATTTCTCCTATCCAATAAACATTTGCTGCATGCGCCTGCCTCATTGGCATCTGTGTAGATATTCCTGCTTTTTCTATAAACACTCCTTGGGGGTAACACATTATTTGCAAACCGATTTTACATAACGTATGCCTTCCTAGTAGATTCACTGGCATATTTTACTCACGCATACTAATATGGGTATTTTTGTCACACGGCCATGTGTTTGAAGAGTTACTGGAGCTGTCATAGGTATGAGCTGTGTTTGTTCCGAGAATCCAACTGTCTGAGCGTATTTGCCAGGCATGGGGAGGTGAGAGGCATAGTTTGGACTTAAACATTACATTGCATTGCATTTAGCAGACGCTTTTATCCAAAGCGACTTACAATCATTAAAACACCGACGGACGCAGCCATCAGGAGCTAAGTGTCTTGCTCAAGGACACCACAGCATGCTAGCAGGAGGAGCCTGGGATCGAATCAGCAACCTTTAGATTACTAGACGACCAGCTCTACCTCCTGAGATACCATCCCCAAATGTGTGGTCAGTCCTACCACTTTGTCCAGTTGTCCAGTCCAGTGCACTCCGTCTCTGGGTCTTTTTCTGTCTCCATTCACCACCTTCTGACTTGATCTTGGATGTAGGAAGCAGGATTTTCTGAATCCCCCACCACTTGACATCTTGGTGCTTTTGGATCTATTCGGGTCAGGTATTCCCTCAGTGCCCACCATATATTCTGTCTGTATGTGTCGAACGTGGTTCCATCCCCATTCATTGTTCTTTTCATTACGCCTAGGCCTCCAATTTCCAGTATACATTCCATTTTTGTCATCCCTCGTACTCTGGCCAACAGTGCTTTCAGGTCCCCCACTTGCTATTACTTTCCCGTAGTCCGCTCTTTAAATATCCTAATCCATTTTGCTAGCTCCCTCATTTATATTTGGTAATCTCACTACTAGACCATCCAGGTACTGTCACCCACATGGGATATATTGCGCTTGTTGTCCTTTTATTAGTATTGGAAAGTTGCTTTTTTTCTGTGGGGCTTTTCAATTTGTTCTATCACTTAACTCCCTGTTGTTTTCATGTTCCTTCACTGCTTGGGCCAATTCCTTTACCCATTGGATATAACACTTTTTTTAATGGAGGTGGGTATATTCCCATTCATGGCATCTCTTTTTAACTCTTTTTTTCCTTTAATTCCTTTTTCTCCACGAGTATTTGCCCAAATTTTCATGATTTCTCTTCATCCTTCTCCTTCCGGTCTGGACATTCTCAGTATTTGCTGTTCCCTTTCTTTATTTTTTATTCTCTTCTCCTGTTTTGTAATTTTTTATCAAGGTTTCCATCTCCAGTCCTTTCATGCCTTGACATTTTCCTCACGCAAAGCGGTATCTACTGGATTTAGTTCATCCAACCCAAGCAGTCCTTCCAATTCATAAATATTATAGTGGTCACTGTGCGAGACCTAACCATGCAGACCTCCAATGTTTCCAAACACAGAGCGGTATCATAGGCTTTCAATTTTGCCCTATTTGTACAGCCTTTCAAGTTTTTACTTAATCAAAGCGGAACGTCATAGGGACCTGTCTGTTCAGACCTACAATGTTTCCAAACACAGAGCAGTATCCACAGACTTTTAACTTTACCCTATTTGTACAGCCCTTCATGTTTTTACTTTCTTGAAGAGAACGTCATAGGGATCTGTCTGTTCAGACCCCCAATGTTCTTAACACAGAGCCGTATCCACAGGCTTTTAACTTTACCCTATTTGTACAGCCCTTCAAGTTTTTACTTTCTTGAAGCAGACGTCATAGGGACCTGTCCGTCCAGACCTCCAATGTTCTTCTTAACGCGGAGCAGTATCCACAGGCTTTTCTCAAAAACTTTGCATGCATGTCTCTCTTTTCCTGTAACACAACCACCTTTGCCCCTAATTTCTATGCTTTTCTTTTGTTAATTTAGGAGACCTACTTACTGCTTAGCCTTTAGGGTTGGTCGGCACGAACCACACAAAACTCGTAACTTATAGTTAGAATTTTGCTTACCTCTTTGAGTGGCCACTCGCTTGTTTGTGTGGACCGGTCCGGTCCCTCCCTGGGCTCAGCAGTTCTTCTGAGCCTTCATTCCAATCCTGTTCATAATGCCAATAATGTCGCGGAGAGAGTCTTAGATTCTTTTTATTTTTTAAAGGGGCAGCAGATGTGGGGAGTTGAGTTCTCAGGTAGACCTTTTTTACAGAGTAACAAGGGCCAAGTTGAACTGCAGTACAACTGATTTTTCCGGACTCGATCTAAACATTTCATACATTCGCGTTGGCCCTTCTTATCTTTTCCAGGCAGTTCCTTCCTATGTTTCTCTATTATTGTCTTTGTAAGCTGCTGGTTTCCCCTCTCTAGCTTCTTGGACCCACCCTATAGTCATCTCTTCAGTCTATATTGAGGGCCTAGATAAGCTAAATATATTTAAGTAAATGGGTCAGTTAGACTGAGACACCCTAGGTTACATCCTGTTTTTGACCCTTACATTAAATTTTTCCACCCTTACATTTGTAATACATGTCCGACAAAATGGCACACATTACTGCTTTTGGTTTCCCATGTGAGTATAAATGTTGACTATAGTGGTATGGCAGAGAGATCTGCAGATCTAAGTGAGGGCCTTATATATTGGCTTGAAGCACATCTGTCTGCAATCGGCCACCAAGCAGGGGAATGATTGGGTTCAATTCTAATGACTATTCTGTCCACCGGGGGCTGCCATTTAGACGGCATGATCGAATTCAAAACAGTATGAAAGATTCTTATTTAGCCTAAATGTGATTGTGGTTCTGACTCCCAAATAATAATAAAAGAGAGTGAAAATAAACAACAGAAAAAAGGTGGAGAATCTCTGCCCATCAGAAACTTTTTTTGATGCAGCAGCTCATTTTGCATGTCGGGAGATTTGTTCTCCGGATCTGTGTCAGAGTGTAAGTACTGTTTTTTTGTTTTGTTTTGTTTTGTTTTGTTTTTTAATTTTGTTATGAAATGCATTGTCGAATCAACCGACTGAAACGTATGCAGGGTTGGGAGGAAACACTCTCAGCATTGCTTTTGTGCTACCGCTGCGTGGATCGCTCCGGTCTTGGTGTGGCCTTGCGCTACTGAAGGTACGGTCACCGCTGGCGGACATGCACTGCAAAAAGCGACAAGTGGAAAAATATGGCGGGTGGCAAGTGCCAGGAGAAGGAAGAGCAACCGACCCTTCTGTCAAAGCCAGACTGCCTGGATTTTTGAACGGAGTGATTGGGACTGCAGGCGAGAGACCGGCGGCGACATTACGGTGAGTGCATGGGAGAAACGTCTGCCTGCGGCGACGTTTATTAGATATTCCCATTACGTCGTCACCATGTACGTCGTCTGAGTGTTTTTTATTTTATTATATTTTCAATATTCTTTAGTAGGCTTAATAAAATTGTATACAAAGGACATTCAGGTGACATGAATCATTCCCAATACAATCAAAATAAACAAAATGCCAGGAGATAGTATGCCTGAACAAAGCCAGATTACATTATCCATTCATACAAATACATTAAAGGAGGTGCACAAACTCGCCTTCTTGTTTTTGGAAGAGAAAAGTTTTCATGTATTGCTTGGTTTCATTTTCATTTTCATTTTCAGAGATAACATCAGTCAGAAATAAACTGCATAAACCTCTGTTGTTATTTTTGGACAAAAAGCATATCTGACCCACAGCAGTATCGATTGTATTCGGGACCGGTAACAGGTCCTTGTTTTGTTGCATCTCTTAAGAGCATTATGACACCGAAGGGATTGTATCTATTCCTTTGGAGTTACAGGTAAACCAAGCTTGGTGAGGAATTCTGAGTAGCTAAGCAAAAGCCCATCATCATCAAGTCAATAGTAAATTGTGTAGGCCTATTAGTTTACAAAATAATCTGTGCATATGTTCATAAGTCACAAGTAGGATTGTGAGGCCACTGGCCACATCACACGTTTAGTTATTGCATCCATGTTTCTTACAAAGTTTATATTTCAACTATTGATGCACAAATAAAGTAAACAGTATATTATATGTTAATAAAGTCCCATGCACATTTGTCAACAATTTGTACCCTCTTGTAGCCTACTGTATTGCAATGTTGATATATTCAAATGTTAACTCATACACAAGTTGTCAGCAAAGCTCCAAAGACAACCTTGTAAATTTTTCGGCCTTAACTTTATTGCTAAAATCAAGCAATTTATACAAACATGCAAACAGTAAGACATATTGGAACATTCAATCAACAAGAATAAATAAGAAACCTGAAAAAGAAACAAAAGAAAATTGATTAATTAATAGGGGAGAGGTTGATAATAGATAAATGTGATACGTATTTCATATCTGAACGGCTGATAGTTTTCTGAAAATTCTAAATTAATTTAGTCATTGTCTTTATCCCAGTGAGCACTACATCCGATTTCAACATTGCAGCTATGTCGCAGCTCTCACAAAGCACTGCATATCTCTGGCTACATATAGGGTTGTGGTTATTATTTGTAAAATTAATCCCTACTAGACTGGCCTTAATTTCACCAAATAATCTTCAGGCTAAAATGACCTTAGTCCATGGAGTTACAATGGAACTAAGATTATCTCAGCCTTAAGATGCCTTTAGGAAATGGGGCTTTGTTCTGCAACCACACTCAAAAGACCTACCGTGCTGGTAACACTCACCAGGAAAGTGAGAATATCAGCCATAGATGTTTGTGTAAACTGAATGCTACAGTATTAAGTTTTTCTAATTTAAGTTGTTAAAATTATGGTTTTAAAAAAGCTGCTTTGAACCTAGGCTCGGAACAGGATGAAAGAAAAGCATGAGACGGGAGCCAACATTTCATTTTTTTTTTTTTTTTTATTATTATTATTTTTTTTTTTTTTTAATATAAATTGGGCAAAAACCAGTACAGAATCCAAGGCTGTGTCTACCCAACACTGTAGTTTCACCTGAGAAAATTCAGACAAATCTAAGAATTGGACTAAAGTGCATTAAAGAGGCTGTAGCAACAGTTTTCAGTAACTGCCTCATTAAAATAAATATAAAGGACAAAGGATGGGTCACCTTTGCAGCTATGTGTAACCACAACACATCGGTAACTAGCTTAATGATGGACATACTTGTACTGAAACATGCTCATGAAGACAGTAAATGCTGAGTGTTTGTTGCAGAGGAATGTCCTGTGTTGAGATAAGAAGATCTGCAGGGAGCGGCTGCACAGACAGTGAGTAGGATGACCACAGCATCACTACAGGAGACGTGAGGGAAGAGAGGGATTTTAAGTCAACAGCTCAGATCGTACATACCCAGAGACAATGATGGTGCACTTCTACACCTCCATCATTGAGTCCGTTCTCACCTCCTCCATCACCATCTGGTACGCTGCTGCAACCACCAAGGACCGGGGCAGACTGCAGCGTGTCATTCGCTCTGCTGAGAAGGTGGTTGGCTGCAACCTGCCATCTTTCCAGGACCTGCACGGCTCAAGGACCCTGAGGCGTGCAGGTAAGATTGTGGCTGACCCCTCCCACCCCGGACACAAACTCTTTGAAACACTCCCCTCTGGCAGGAGGCTGCGGTCCAACGAGACCAAAACCTCTCGCCACAAGAACACTTTTTTCCCCTCCTGATTCACAGTATGTATTTACCTGGGACGGGAGGGGACGTCTCAGCTAATTAACTTTAAAATTGTGGTTTTACTTCTACAATCACGTCTACAATCCTACTTTATTTTATATTTCAATCTGCAGCAGCTGTAAGTGTTTATCAAGCGTTGACTGCATAACAAGGCTCACGTTGGAGACATAGGCTAGCGTATTTAGCTTTTCGTAATACGGGAAAATCACTATATATGGCTCTCAAGCCATATGCTATATATTTACATACACACGGGGTCTTCTTCGTGGGATGCATTCAGAGGAAACCCCGACGCAGCCCCTGCAACACCGGGACGCGCGCGGCCATGACCGGACGTCATCGTCGAGGGCATGACGATGCGTGACGACAGGCGAGACCAGCCTATCAAGACGTAAGTTGAGTCGGGCGCTTAGACCCCGCCCCCCAGGCAGCGCAGAAACCGCTCCGATTTTCAATATTTTCTCAAATACGATGAGTAGAAAATGATACAGTGACTGACAAATTTAGAAAATTCAATATAATTTTCCAAAAAGTCCCCGCTGTCCGTGTCTCCTGCAAGCCCGGAGCACGACGACGAAAGTCGGAACGAACTTTTAAATAAGGCCTTGTAGATCTAATATGAGTGAAGATTCAGCAACCGGATTGCTTATTTCTCGTCTCAAATTTGTTCAGAAACAGACTTTGTTGGACTGATGAGCTGAAATCAGTGAAAGTTAGAGTAAATACCACGGAACCCGGAAGCCATGCTCAAACGCCGATTGGCTCACAGAGCCCGGAACTTGGGCTCAAACCCCACTGGCTCACTGAACTCGGGCCCTGGGGTGGCTCCTCCCACAACAAACAGCCCGTTTAGAAACGGGTTAAGCTGAAAGAGGAGATGGCTCCAACCATCCGAGTGGTCTTCTCAGCAAAACACGTCCAAAACACTTTTTGGGGGCCTCAGCGACCATTATTAATTTGTTTAGAAAGGAGCATTATAGGTCCCATAAAAACAACAACAAAATCGACAGAGAAATCTTTCTTTAAATAAAGAATATATAACTGAATAAATTAAATATAGATTAAATTAGTGCTAGACTTAATTTTACTGTATATACTGTATATATATTGCATATACTGTATTTACTATATATAAAAATGGTAATTTAATACATGAAATACATAAATACATTATATATGTGTAAAATACAAAAATACAATTAATATTGTGCTAAAATACAGTTATAAAATATATATAAATAAAGAAACATTTCTTTCAATAATCAATAATAATAAAAATATATCTATTTTTGTAGTTTTATACACAGCATAGCAGCCTCCCCTAATTTTAATGATAGGGGAGAGGATGGGCAATGTCATGACTTCCATTCCTTGAATGTCAACTATTCGACGATCTGTCGCATTTCACTATTGGATGGGGGTGATTACAATATGAAGAATTAACTGTATTATCAATTATTATCATCAAGAGATAATTATCACAAGAAAACCCACGCCTAATTCGATCTATATTCATATCGATTCACTCAAACATGATGCCTGAGGCCAAGCCAGGGGCACCTGGAATCAATACTTCTCTTGATGATCTTATCGTATTGCAGATGTTATATCGCAGTATTAGTATCTGGAAAAAGGAGCTTGAAATCGAATACTTTGAGTAACTGTGCAGAGGGTGGGTGAGGTGTGGGACTTTGTGACCCACCTCGCTCTGTGTGCTCGAGAATGGCTCATGGACTTTGCGCTGTTGCGCACAGATCTGGCCTTGTTGTTAGCCCTTCTAGGCACAATACAGCCTGTGCCAAAAAAGTTATTCCCTCCACGACATTGCAAACCACTGGCATTAATCCTCAATCTTCCCACTTCCCCGGGGGAGGAAGGGGAGGTACAGGAGGTGCCCTGCGTATCTCATGCAGTGGATAGAGAGTTTGGCCCTGAGGCGGTACATGCCAAGGTGGTCTACAGCCTTCTTCATGTCCCAGGTCTCCTTCTGGCCCAGTCTGATTGCTTTTTTTTTCATGAATAATGCACACTGTCTGAGCAGATCTGTTTGAAAATGCAAAACAACGTTTTATGTGAGTGTGGGTGTGGTTTTGCAAACATTTGCACACAGCTGTGAATTGGTGCGTGTGGGTTATTGTGAGTGTGGAATCCCTCATCGAGAGCAATCTCGTAGGTGCGATCAACACGCTGCTGATACAAGCTGACACGCTGGTCTTGGGGCTAGTGTTGCATATTCATTTCAACAGACGGACAAGCCTGCTCTTCCAAGTGTTGCAGGGTCCAAAAGTGGCATATCACATATCCACCATGCCTTCAGTCCACGGTTGGAAAGAAGCTGAAAAGTTCTCCGTAGATGATTCAAATTGGCTGAATTTCAAACTTGGTAGATGTTTGTGGCTAGATGGATGCAGTAGCCCTTCCTTTCAAAGTATTTGTTAAGGATCCTCACACACTGCCCTTCAGCCGACTGACTGAAACTGCTTTATTCTGATTGAACATCCGCTCTCTGACCAGAGCTCCACTGAGTTTTCCACTGCCATACATCACTGTTCACACCCCCCCCCACCGCCACCCCCCATTGCTTGAGCTAAAAGGGATGTACACTCTAAATTACAGCTAGACCTATAGAAAGTAGTGCTCCTCGTTCAGTAAATCCCTAAACAATGTCTACAGGGCTCACTGGATAGGCTATCAAATCCATGGAATGCATATAATACGGGAACGCCCTAGGTCATCAGTTGACTTTGGTACCTGAGCTGTTTTCAAGATGTTTGGGGGGGTATCGTAATACAGTTTTTCTAAATTGTTTACACACGTTTTATGAAACCATACATTTTATTCTCAAAACTCTACACAAATCCAAAAACACATAATAAACGAAAGGCAAAACTCCTAAAATCTTCTGCAAAATGAAACTGCATTCAAGACAATTATGTCTTCTCAAAATGGTATTTTGTGTTAAAATGACACACACACCATCATATGAATAGACATTTCTAAGAACCAATTGAACCCTGATCTGCTCAATGTAAAACACTACTATGAATGAAAAACATTGGTACGAATGCCTTTTCAGGAGACTGATACATTTTACATGTTCAGTGTTATACTTACTATGTATGTACAGTAGTCTGTTGTAAAATCTATTTGTATAATGTTGTGTAATGTTGTATAATGTTTTTATACTCATATTTATACTTATACTCAAACAAAAATGTTTTTTTTCCAAAATACTGTAAACATTCCAACAAAAACAAAGATGGATATGTAAAGTGTTCTACATGCCTCTCTCTCCTATGTTGGCATCCATTACTCCAAAACAGAAGAGCTCGCCTGTGGCCCTTTTGTTATCGTCAGTGTGGATAGTAGGACATTTAAGTTTAGCATTTTGAATGGCAATGTGTTCCATGTTCATCCATGAAGATTGTGCCAAATGTTGAGAATTGTGTGTAATGAAAAAACATCTGGTTTAGAACTACAATTTGAGTGTTAAGTAGGAAATGTGCTTGCATTTTAGCAAAATCTGTTTAGGGTATTGGTACATGGGTTAAAGTACCAATGTTAGTGTGTAAACAATTGACAAAAACTGTAATAACATCATCAGCACACAGTGACTACAGACCTAAGTAACACTAAAGTTCCTTGTGCAAAATCTGGATCTCTTTGCAAATGTCGGTGTTATGGGAAAGGAAGGTACATACATAATGCCCTCCACTCAATGACCGGCATTGCTAAGGTGCTGTTGCTATGCCCCCCCAGGGAGAGATGTTTGGGCCACTGCAAGCACTTTGTTATTGAAGGACATTGTGACTATGAAATACAATGTCTTTCGTTTTTTTTTCCCCTCTCTGTATTTCTGCTCTCTCTCACTCTCTCTCCACACACCCACATACACTCTGGAATTGTGACTCACTCATGATTGATGGTTAACACAAAAAAAACGCTGGTACAATTCATATGTGTGCAAAATTCTTCACCTATTCTTCGACACCATATGCAGAAAGCCTTAAATGAGGACGGCGAGAAAAATAAATGAAAATTTAAACATTACTGTCACCCTGCACCCAATTTCAATCACCTTTTTTTTTTAAATTTCTATGCTTTTTTTACTGTTTACTTTTGTAGTATGTATTCTGTGTGTGATGTAAAGCCGTGTGAGTTTACCCTGTGTATGAAATATACCATATAACTGAACTTGCCTTGACTTTAATAGGACTGGAATGTCCCATTTAACAAGTCTGGGAGAGGATTAGGGATAATTGGGATTGAGGGAGGAGTTTCTATCATTATTTTAAGTAGTAGTTAATTAAAAAGTTAAATATATATGTATAATCTGGCAGAGGGGGGTGATTCACTGGATCTGCAGACATGGGGCCGGGTCAGCATGTCGCAGTTGCGATCGCGCTTCTGGTTGCTTCCACCGGGCCGAGTGGAGCCCGACCGCTCCCATGGCGGAGAGCGCCAGCCTCCCGCGGGCCTGACGCAGCCCGAGCAGGACCACCGGCCGAGTCCGAACGCGTACCCGAGAGAATTCATTCCGGGTGGTCGGCTCCGAAATCCGGCAGCTCCCGTTCCCAAAGGGTCCTCCAAGCAGCCGAACCGCTGACGTGGAGGTTCCCCAGCGACCCGGCGGTCCCCTCCAAAACCGCCGCCGCGGAGCTCGACGCGGGGCCGCGGAGACCGAAGCTGGCGCCCGGCGTCGGGGTGCGCTGCGGGGAGAACCGGGTAGACGTGGAGGTTAGCCCGCACCTGCTGGGGTGGGGCCGCAGGGTGAAGCCGGAGGAGCTGAGGCTGGGTGGTTGTCCAGCCACCGAGGCCGAGGACTCTTCACGCGTATTGATCTTCCAGTCCGAGCTGCACGGCTGCAATAGCATGCTGAGGGTGTGTGTGTGTGTGTGGTTTTATTACATGTACGCAGCTTCCTGACTGACTACTGTTTTCCTCTTCAGACAACACCGGAATCGTTCATCTATGCGTTCCATCTGGTCTACCACCCAAAGGCTCCCCACAACCTCAACATCATCAGGAGCACCAGCTCTGTGATGGGAATAGAGTGCCACTACCCGCGTTGATTTTTAGCCTTGTTTGCAAAATGGTCAGTGTTGAATACAAAAATGTGGTTTGATTAAATATTTAAAAATAGATTATCCCTTCGGATGATTGTCACATATTCCATTATACCATGGGTCTAAGTTTGTGTACAATTGGTATTTGTTAACTCTACATGCAGCTAGTGGGTGGACACAGGCCTTGCATGTCAATTCTCATTCACCCTTAAAATCCTAAGACAAGCTACTTTCTGGCAGAACCAGTATATCAAATTAAAACAAACTCTTGATGTTTATAATGGCATTTGGATTGAGTGATCGTTCATCCGGAAAATATTTGCATTCCAACTGTTCCATCTCGTGCTCTTCCAAGGCCATCCAGCTTTCCTCAGTTACCAACCGACAAACTCGTTATTTGAGAAACCAAATTGACCCCAACAAGTTGAGTCTTTTCTCAACTGGGGTGACATAACTAATTTTTGTGACTGCCCTGGAACACGAAGACCAGAATCCCCTATGTCCAAACTGCAATATTATAGTATTTGTTTCCATTCAATAATAAAGTTCTTAAGTAAAATGAGGTGTTAAGTGTTTAATGTATGAGTCAACACAAAGTCTTTCTAACCATTTTGAGTCATCCAAAGAGGACTCGTTGCAGTTCCGCATCCTAATACTTCTGGGGGTGGATGGGCTTTGTCCTTTACTGCAACCAGTCTGATTTGTAGCCCTGCCTTTTTGGAAGTGTGGGGATATTGATCGGGGGGTGGACACACTTTCAGCTCCCTTGGGCGTCTGGCCTGTGCTGCTATGTCAACCCTATATTGCAGTGAACTCCCGCATGTCTAACGAGGTGAGCATTTTAAATCTGTCAAGGCCTGCAGAGTAAATGTTGTATGATAGACATCCTGTTCACAATCCAGTGATTCTGGTCTCTTAACCCTTTACAGGCCTTCTCTCTCCAACCACTGAAAGTATGACTATATAAATATCTTGTGCCCACTTGGCTAGCTTGCATGCTATTTAGTACGCCAAGTTGGTGTAGCATACGTACCAGGATTTCATGTCATCTGGAATATCTTGGCATGCAACACTGCACACTATGCTGAAAAGCGTATCCAACAATGCATGGTGAGGGCAAGATGCGGCTAAGTTTCTGCTGCAATGAAATGGCGCAGCTACATAACTAGCATATCGGAGTGGCTAGCGACATTTTTGTAAGCAAAATGTGATACGGCAGGTGCATTGTTCTCTGGTATAAACGAGTAACCCCTTTCATATCTCTGCAATTGCTGTGTTTATCGCCTTTTAATAGTGTTGTAAATATTAAATGGAAAAAAACTTGACTACACCTGGAGCTACCTTTTGAATTTGCTCTGCTTTTATTCTCTGCTGTGGAAACCAGGTGTATCACATTCCAGCAAAGACATGGGTGACTTTGCTGTGAAACTCTTAACTAACCGCACGTCTGACTAAACAATATTTCTGCTATCTAAGACAGAGGCAAAGTGATAAAGGAATGATGCTGCATGGATTGCTCATACAGCATATAATAAACAGCTCACTGAAACACTTTGCCGCTTCTGCGGTGCAATTGGAAACATTGTGGTAATCGATGGGTTTTACACCAACAGCAGGTGATGCAAAGTGACACATGGCTGTATGTTGACAGAGCCATTATGACAAACAGATCTTGATATGTTTTAGGTCTCCAAGGTAACAATGTGTCACAGTATTTACTTTCAAATGATAATGGACCTTATATGTTCCAGTTTTACTTTCATCTATAGTATGAATTTATACCGTGTAACTGTTTTCATCTGCATGTACATGCACGCACGCACGCACACATATGTCAACCCTATATTGCGCTGTGTGTGTATTGTGGGCCTTATGCAGGTTCACAAATGGCCTCGTTAAGCCCTCATTAAACTTTGGCATTTTAGACTGGAATATTGATTGGCTGAGAAGTTCACCATTGTTTACCAACTGTCAAAATTGTAAGCCATTACATGCACATGCAGGTGGGGGGGGGGGCTTTTGTTAGGGATCCGTTCTCATAAATACATAGATCTGGGGAGATTACACTTGTTTGCCGAGTAACCTCAAGTTTCCAGAACGTGATTTCCCAGGGAGGAGGTCAATGTTTTCTTATCAATCTCTGTCAACACATTGTCCATATTGTGTGTGCATAGCATTTGGTATATGACGGCTAACATCAATGGCTGGCAACTGGTCCGTTGACAACTGTTTTTTTAACACACAGACACCGGCTGGGAGTTAAATCTCTATTCTGGTTTAAGGTTTTAAAACATTTGAAGTTCAACTTGAACGTTGGAAACAGCAATAAATGAAAGAAAAATAATTCTGACAGACAACTCTCAAGCTAGGGCTGTATTACATAATTTTTTGGTGAGCAACAATGAAAGATTGAGCAGCGCACATTTCACAACTGACATTTGCAGATTTGCTCTCTACAGTGTTGAGACATGAGTCTCTAATGAACACACACACATAACTGCTGTCTTTGAAAAGCACAAATCTAAAGAATGACAACCGATAGATGTTTTCTGGCGACAGGCGAAATGTCTTGTGATTTTGGCACCAGAACAAACATAGATGCCATACAGATGCGCCCACACCAAATGATTATGGAAAGACAAGCCCCAATAATATCAAATATGTTTGATTGAATCCTGACCTGGCCATGACCATTTGGGATTGTATTGAGACAGATTTGAGTCTTTCACTTGCAGACATATATCAATGACTCTACAATGCGACTACCCTGGGCTACCACAGCTCCGGTCGATCTAAAATCGTTGCCAAATGGGCCTAAAAAAAATCACGTAATGTGGCCCTAGCTTTCGATTTACTTTTAAATTCTTATCTCGGCAAAGTGTACAGAAAACATAGGCATGCTTATTGATCTTAAAATATAGGAGTAATGAGCTTGAATTTAATAGAAATTGAATAGAAAAGTAGAGCCCAACAGGTGGATGCAGGGGAGGGGGAGGGAGCACAGCAAGCAGCCATGCAGCAAAGTGGGAAGGGTAGGTAGAATTGGCTGACTAAATATGCCGGCAAATGAGGGCGTGGAAGCGTATGCTGCTGTCGAGTTGTCTGACAGGAATAGCTTGGCAAGCTACACATAATTTAATAAATTAATTGTTGAATTAATAATTTATAAAATATTTTAAAAATTATAAATAAGGTGCACACAGATAGATGAAACTGATTTTACGTAATCAAATAGATTCTTCTTGATCTTAAAGTGGAAGATAAGATTATATTGTTGAAAAAAAAAATCATGATCTATACTTTAATCATTCAACTGGCACTTTATAAGTAAGAGCTGCTCATTGTTGTTCCATGTTGAATGATGATGGATGAACATTCGCTAAACAGCCAAAACAGCTCTGACCTGTTGAGGTATGGACTCCACAAGACCTCTAAAAAGTTTCTTTAGTTATCACACAGCCGCAACACATGCACTCATGCGGGGATGATGACCAACACACACACGCTTCAAATGGTGGCCGGTGAAATGAGTTCTCTACTTTTAACCCATCCTGGCTTGTCTTTCCTCCAGGGGGCAGCCAGGGGTAGTGGGCAGCAACAGGCCCGGGCACCAATTACAAGGTCCATCACTGGTCAGACAACATGTTTTTGGTGGCGGTCCTTACCTTTGTGACATGGAGAAAAACCCCATGTGAGCACAGGGAGAACATGTAAACACAGAAAGGCCCCTAATCGGGAGATAACCTGCAGGAGCTCAGTGCCAACAGCACCCCAGGTGGGAACCCAGGACCTTCTTGCTGTGAGGCAGCAGTGCAATGCACTGTGCCAACAAACCCACACTGAAGGTGTCCTATGGTATCTGGTACCAAGACATTAGCTAACTTAAAGGCTTTTAAGTCCTGTAAGTTGCGAGGTGGGGCTCCCATGGATTTGGGCTTGTTGTTCCAGCACATCCGACAGATGCTCGATCGGATCGGATCCCATCCACATGATGTACAACAAAACGTGAGTCATCAGACCAGGCCACCTTCTTCCATTGCTCCATGGTCCAGTTCTGATGCTCACGTGTCCATTGTATGCGCTTTCAGAGATGGAAAGGGGCCAGCACGGGCACTCTGACCGGTCTGCGGCTCCGCAGCCCTATACACAGCAATCTGTGATGCACTGTGTGTTCTGACATCTTTCTATCATAGAGCCAGCATTACCTTTTTCCGCAATTTGTGCTGCAGTAGCTTTTCTGTGGGATCGGACCAGACGGTTTAGACTTCGCTCCCCACGCACATCACTGAGCCCATGGGCACCCATGACCCTGTCGCTATTTTACCGGTTGTCCTTCCTTGGACCACTTTTGATAGGTACTAACCACTGCATACTGGGAACACTCCACAAGACCTGCTGTTTTGGAGATGCTCTGACCCAGACGTCTATCCATCACAATGTGGTCCTTGTCAAAGTCGCTCAGATCCACATGCTTGCCCATTTTTCCTGTTTCCAACACATCAACTTCAAGAAGTGACTGTTCACTTGCTGCCTAATATATCCCACTCCTTGACAGGTGCCATTGGAACGAGATGAGCAATGTTATTCGCTTCTCCTGTCAGTGGTTTTAATGTTGTGGCTGATCGGTGTAAGTCCAAATGTCAACAATAAATCAAACCCACAAATTAAACTTAACATTATCAAAATGTTATTTCCCAGCTATATATCTCATGCATTTTTAAATATATTTACCATACTGAAATCCTTAATGATTGATGGAACTAAAACTACTGAAACTCTAACTCCTCAACTTCATTTTTGTCAAGGGCTGTCCACCAGTATGACTTTGACGCTGAGCTGAACTGGTCCAGTCTGACTTCCTGCTTAAGAGCGGGTGAACTCTTTTCAAGCTCATTGACCGTACAGAAGCAGGCTTGTTAAAACCTGCGGGAGCGGTGAGCAGGTCACTGTTGTTTTCTCGAAAATATAATAAAATGACGCTCCAACAACTATCAATGTCTTTATTCAGTGCCTATGGGAATAAAAAAAGTTAATGGCAAAGTATTAATCCTAAATATGTTCCTTCCGGTTCAAGGAGCAATCACAGACTTTTTAAGGAAGGGGGGATATTTTGTTCCCTTAAGCTGTTTGTTGTCTGCTGTCATAACACAAAGCAGAGGCAGTGATTCACTGCCATATATTTCCTTTTTTTCCTTGATTTCATTGCTTTAATATTTTTGCCTATTTTTTTGATGTAAGATGTTGCTGACACTGCAACTTCCCTCCAGGGAAGATCGATCGATCTATCTATCTATCTATCTATCTATCTATCTATCTATCTATCTATCTATCTATCTATCTATCTATCTATCTATCTATCTATCTATCTATCTTGCTTTGAGACATGCCAGGACTTCTATTCTATGAGGTAAGTACAGGAGGTAAGTTAAGGTAAGTTTAATTTAGGAGGATTTAAATGTATATTTCATACAACATAGACAATTAATACTATTATATAATTCTAGACCCCAGAATCACAATTGTGGTGCCACCCATTGCGGCCGCCTGTCATGACATTTCACTGCATATATGTATCACCGTATGTATATGTATGTGACAAATAACCTCTTGAATCTTCTTTCATCTATCTATCTATATATCTATCTATCTATCTATCTATCTATAGGAGTTCACTAATTAATCTTGTCCTGCCACTATGAATCAAGCTCCCCATGGAAAAGCACACATATTCCAAGGTGTGTGTGTGTGTGTGTGTGTGTGTGTGTGTGTGTGTGTGTGTGTGTGTGTGTGTGTGTGTCAGTATCTACCTCCATGCTTAATTTAATAAAAGCACTTGCTGCTGCATGTGGTCGCAGTGAAACAGCCGTACATCGGTTGGAAATATTCAATTGGCACTCACGCAGCTGTGTTGTGTAATGCTTTCGACATGCTGACTCCTGCATTACCCCCCCCCCATTCCTCAACTTGCGGCCGGGCAGTGGAAATTATTAATTTCATTTGGCCACGTTTTGCTCGCAAGCTTGCTGCGTGAGATTTTACAAGTTATAGTCATCGTCTCAGCTTCTCCCAACCTGAGCAGCGGAAGGAACGTTTCTCAAGCGAAGTGAAAAGCAGGCGAGCTGACAAGTTGCCACGCCTGGCTGAGCACTGTATGGGATTTGTCATGGCCGACAGGGGGGAAATAATTGAGCGGTGCAGGCTTGTATGTTGAGTTGGTTTCCAGGGTTAGGGTTACACAGGATACGTCGGTTGGTTGAAAGTTAGCCCCAAGGTTGTTTACTAGTCAGGGTTTGACTTGTACAGTGTCTAGGCCTTGTGTTCCCCCAAGTGCCTGGCGTCAAACTGAGAGACCCTGGGGTGGGACCTATGGTGCCAAAAAAATAGAAGAAATCTGATCGTTCTCAAGAAAAACCAAGATGTCTGACAGCAGATATGTTCTCGACAAACATATTAATTTCCCTTCTTGCCACATTGTCTTTTTTTTTGCTTTGTGTATTCTCAAGCAGTAGCGCAATTACAGTAAAATAAAGATCTAGTTTAAACCCAATTCCCTCAAACGATCCCACCTGTTAATGTAAAAAGAAAAAAAAGACCAGCCTCTGAAAATAACACAGAGAGCACTTCTGCTAAGAAAAAAAATAGGAATTCCCCAGAACTTTTAAAATCTCCACTTTTCCCAGCTTTGGCTTTTATCGTAATGGCTATCAGTTACTGCAGCATCAACCAAAGGCATGATTAGCGGCGCCCCCGCTCACTGTCCAAATTATTGAGTGTCTCGACGGCCCCTTTGGGGACTGGATCCGGAGGCAGAACCTCTGATGCAACGCAATCAGGAGGGTCTTTATTGGAGACGTATTTCGTCTTGATTGAGCTCAGGTTTCACCAATGAGGCACCAGCCCTGGCCCGAGTCCTCCCACAGGGCATTAGCAAAGTGGTCAGGAAATACAATAAAGTGTCACAGGCAATTAGGCGGTAAAGGCATTAGAGCCCAATTCGGTAGACTCCCCCCAGTCTTCTTATTGCTGGCCAAGGCATCCGAGAAAAATCTCCTAAGTTTCAATTTGCATGATGTGAAGTGAAGTGTGATGTGTAGATCAACATGTCGTACATATTTAATGCAGCATGTTATACCCAATGCTCATAGACATTAGACACATTAACCGCCCTCCTCATTGGTTAGTCCATAAAATAGAGAGAGCGAGAGAGAGAGAGAGAGAGATGTTTTAATGGAGCGTAGTAATGGCAGTTCACATGCAAGTGCTGCATCTGTAACTCTTTACTTTAAGGGGCACAACAACAAAAAAATACAATTCAATGCATTCATGTTGGACCACATGAATTAATGGCCGAATTACCCATTTCTAACCTGACTGAATGAATTGTACCATTTTATTATCAATTTGTTTTTCAGAAGCGAATCTTTGAATATAAACTCAATGAGGCATTGTGTACAATGCAGCAATACATTTATGGCATTCATTTTTGTGCCATCTGAAGTGCATACAGTCGTACATTATAACAATGAAATAAGATGCACAGCGACTCACATTAAGTAACAACTACAGGAAAGTTTAAAATTAATGACTGTCCAACTGCTAAAGCACTACCAATTTGGGCCAAAAAATAAAATCCATTATTATTATTATATTTTATTACAATATACATTATTGCAATATTCTTCATTTGTTTAATCAATTCATATAGAAATAGGCAATAATGACTTTTAAAATAATTTTACCGACTATATATTAATCATTGTTTGTACACAATTACATTTTGACTCATCAAGTATATCGTGACTGGCTTATGTCATCTCTATATTGACTCGCTAGTATAGAGGACTGGGTAGAGTTAAAAAACAATTGTCAATACCAGTACCAATGACAATACCTCGACTTCATGACCAGTTCCTAAACAATATTGTTTTCGATACCAATTTTCAGTTTTTTAATAGCAGAAATTCTGACTTGAAGGGTCTATACTTCTCTAAACTATAACAGTTTCTGCCTATGCCTCATTAGATCTCCATTAACAGAAGTTTTTTTTCCATAGATTTATTATTATATATTATTTTTGTTTATTTAGATACACTTGTGCTGCATAGTGTTGCTCAGCTATTTCAGATAATGAAATGACTGCCGCTAATGCAAATTATATGAATGACAATGTGTAAAGAATGAGTAATAGTCACCTTAAGTACTTAAAAAGATGGACCTAAGTTTAATGGTAATGACGGTTGTGGAAATACATTACAAGTTGTCATATGTGTGTTTGTTGCCCTGAACACTGATCATACCAGGATCAGACTACACAATTTTTTTGTCTTTCATGAAGGTCATCATGTCAGATTAGGCAATCATAGTGCCATAGATTCTTGCTGTGTCTTGGCCTGGGAACACTACAAGTATGACCCTGCACAATCATCATATGCTGCATTTCATGACCTTGCGGGAATTCATAGGTTGTCGGGGAGGAGTGTCAAGAAATTATCAATCATGGCTACAGAAGCACTATGCATGAAGCTGGCAGTCTTGTGTTACAAAAAGAAATAGAAAAGAAAGGGTAAATGATTCCCATTCCTGGGTGTCACTAAGAGGACAAGATGGGCTGTCCATCCTTCAAAGAGAACTTGAGGTAACAAATGTGTTAACTGTTCCTTGCGTGCACGGGGAGCGGGCCTCTGTTCCAGTTCCTTCTGAACCGAATGAGCAGGTCTCTATTCCAGCTCCTTGTACACACACCCTGGGAGGGGGGCTCTGTCCTGTCTTCCTGTGCACGCGGGGAGGGAGGCTCTGTCCTGTCTCCTTGTGCGCCAGGGGAGGGGGGGCGCTGTCCCGGCTCCCTGTGCACCCAGGAAGGGAGACGTTCCGTCAGCAGAGGGGTCCAGCAGGGAGCAGAAAGACAGGGAGGTGCTCAACTGAACTGCTGTGAGAGGCACAAAAACGAGTATGGAATCGATTCTGACTGTATATCTGTTGCTGACACAGACTGTCCAGATGATTAAATCTACACCTAAGATTGATTCTAGACAAAATGTTTGGACGGATGCTATTTCTTGCCAATATTCATCTTTTTTGACTCTGTCATGGTACTGCCTCGAGGAAATGTAAAAAAGACAGGGGTATTGTTGCCACTGCTCAATGAACCTGTCTTCGGTTTTGTTTTTCCACCTGACAGCAGCAACAGCAGCATCCTTCTTCCTCTTCGCCATGTTTGCATATGTGCACCAGAGAGGACTCTATCATCCTATTGGTCAATGTCAAGTAACACGTCATAGGAGTTGTCAGACTATGCAGGAAAATACAAAAAATTCTGACATGCTAGACTTTTTGTCAGGTGTTGGGGTGTGTCCCAGACGCCACATGGCTGTTCTTCGATTATGTCACACTAATACGGGTAAAGATACTGGAAATTTCTCCGCCGACAAAATCGTGTCAAAATCTGGCTGAATTTACATAGTCTGATCCTGGCATAATTCAAACATACAACTTAGACATACAACTCAATGAAATGGGGAGTATGGAAATTTGCTATTTGCTTATAAAGCCAACACCACTGTGTGCAATGCATACAGAAGGGGCTGATAAGGATTGCTGGCATCTTTGTTGACCTTCTGAACCAACCAGCAACATTTCTAGGCGATATCCTCCCTTTGGTTGATGACCTTTGGACTGAAGATGTTTTGTTTTATATATTTGGAATTGACAGCTTTCAGTTGCCTTTAGACCAGTGTTTTTCCAACCGCTGTGCTGCAGCATACTAGTGTCACTGAAAGTGGGAAATATTAGTATAGTGTGTAAGGTTTGACCCTTTTTTGAGATTTGGTTCTTGAGGAGTCACTCAATAAAGAGCAAAGAGACTTTTCCATCTCTTCCTTCATTCACTTGAGTTTGTGTACCGCACAGTGAACAAGGAAGGATTACCTTAAAGCGTCTGATAAATGACTAAATGTACCTAAACAATGAACAAGAGTCAAGAGTGTGAATGGGTTTGTCACTAGAATGGGTTTGTCACTAGAATCATTTGATTCTGTCACATTCAACATAAAATATGACAAATACAGATACCCTTTTTATGCTTTGGTCTTGAAATGAGTCCTCAGTTGTTATTTTCAGTTTAGATTCACTCACTCGGCCACTCTTTTGCCCTATTGACTCCTGAGTCATTGAAAATATGTGTTCACTACCAACGAGTTGTTCACAAGTCTTGCATCACTAACCATAATAACAACCACAGTTCTAACAGGAAAGTGGTGTGCCGCAGGATTATTTCACTGTAAAAAGTGTGCTGTGGCAGAAAAAAAAGGTTGGGAAACGCTGCTTTAGACTGCAGATATTTTGGTGGGGTTTTTTTGGTTTAGTGTTTCGACCTCTTAATTATCCACCACTGTTGTTAGCTGTTGAACTACTACTACGACCTTCATCCTATTGTGTAACGTGTGTGTGGAAATTGGTCTTAAGGCTGAAACCAATCCTAAACATTATGAGCATTGTGGTGGGCCATTGCGCTGTCATTTGCTAGGAAGGTGCATTAAGATTCTCTTAAAAGCCTCCCGCTGCACCATGGCAGAAAACCACCACTTGAAGTCAATTAGCCTTGCTACAACCACCGTAGCCAGTAATGCAACAATTGTAAATCCATTGTATTAAATTTTACATCCACCAAGACCATTGCCAGTAATTTTTTATCCTACATCTTCTTCTGGCGTATGTCCTTAGACCTTCAGCTCCGTTGAGGCGAGCCAGTCCAGCGTCCTAGCATCAAGGTCAATTAGACCACGTTTGCCATTCGTGGGCCGGTGTTTGGGGCAGCTATTTTGAATTTGTTCCACAATTTGTAGTGGGTCTCCGCGCTCGCATTGGGCGCTGTCCGCGATGCTCCACTTCTGCATTACTGCCCTGAAGCGTCCCACACGTGTCCTCAGGCGGTCGAGGGTTGTCCACTACTTTTGGGCCAGGAACATCCGTGGGATCTTCAATGTAGTGGTGAAGCCTAGATGGTTGTGCTGACTTCCACAGGTCCCTCCATCTTGCCTTGACCCATGAGGCCTTGCAGATGTCGGCTGGTGTTGTGCGCGGCAGTTCTTGGGCATGTATGGCAAAGGGGCGTGGGACTTGAGGCGCATGCGCTGTGGTGTCTCCGTGGGGATTTTGTGGGGCAGGTGGAATTCACTCGCCTGTGCCTTTCGAGCAAGAGCCAGCATGGCTCCTTCTCGCCTGACCTCTGCTGGAGCGATTCCTCCGAGGACGGGCAGTTGGTTTGTTGGAGTGGCTCATAGGCATCCGGAGACAGTCCGTAGGGCGGTGTTAAGGGCAGTGTCCAGCTTGTTGACGTGGGGGCTATGGCACCAGGCTGGAGCACAGACTCAGCACTGGTGAACACCAGGGCCCTGCTGGAAATGCGCTGTGTCTTTGTCGAGGCTCCTCATGTGGTGCCGGCTAGACAACGTATCAGTGCGGCGCGGGAGGTTGTCTTTGCCTTGACCTTATCCAGGTGTTGTCTGAATGACAGTGTTCTGTCAAGCTTCACGCCAAGGTATGTGGGGAAGGGCTGGTACTGTAGCCGGGTGTTGTCAACTATGATGTTCATTTCACGGGACGCTTCTTTGTTTTAGAGGTGGAACATTGATGATACGGTCTTGTCAGCACTGAGCTTGAGGCGCCAGTTCATCAGGAATGAAGACAGGATGTTCATGTCTTCAGAGAGGCCCTCCTCTACTGCTTACCAGGATGGCTTGCTCAGCAGGATGGCCAGGTCATCTTCATAGCCGTACTTCCTTGATTTTGTGGCAAGTAGGTCGTGGATGTATATGTTAAACAGCATCGGTGCCAGCACTGAGCCTTGTGGGATACCGTTGTTGAGCTTTCTCACCCTACTGCTTTGGCCATTGCTGGTGTATAGCCGAAAGCTGCGGTTGCTCAGCATCTCCATCATGACGCTCACAATGTGCTTGTCTGGGATGGTTTCCAGATGCTTCATGTGTAGTCCACTTTGCCAGACAGTGTCATATGCGGCTGTGAGGTCCAGGAAAACGATGCCAGCCTTCTCTCCTGCCTGGAAGCTGTCCTCTATGTCTTGGCACAGGAGGGTCACCTGGTCTGCCGTTGACCTACCGCTTCGAAAGCCAGCTTGTTCTTTGAGCAGCTGGGGATCGATCACTGGGTTGAGACGCCCCAGGATAAGACATTCGAGGAGCTTGTATGGAACGCAGAGCAATGAGATGGGCAAGTATCCCTTCGGGTCATCGCTTGGCTTGTTTGGCTTTAGCAGGGGGATCACCATGGTACGGCGCCAGATCTTTGGCAGCTTTGAATGTTGGAGACATGTAGAGAGGAAGGAGTGCAGCCAGTCAGTTGCCTTCTTGCCTTCGTGTTTAATGTACTCTGGGTGAATGCTGTCTACACCTGGTGCCTTACCGGTCTTCAGGCGTTGGATGGCCTGTTCGATTTCTGGTGTTGTGAAATCAGTGGATAGGTTGGAATCGCATCCTGGGGCCCTGGACAGCTCATGGACTCTCGCTGATGTTGTTCTGGCAAGGTCCTTGTCTGCATTAGGGAAGAGGCCATTACTTAGCAGGAGCGACGTGATGGAGTTTGCGGTGATGGGGCACTGTACTGGGGTTGTTGACCTTCTGGTCAGCTTGTTCATGGTCTGCCACACCCGGCGGCTGGAGTGTGTGAAGTCGATAGATTCCACAGTCTCTGTCCATCGTTGCCTCCAATTTCTCACTTAGCCTACAGAGTAGATCGTCTGCTGCTTTGTCCCTGTCTTCGCTGGTTTGTGCTTCTGCATGGGAGCGAAGTAGGTCTTCAAATTCGTCATCCAAGCAGGGAACGTAGGCTTTGCGTATACCGCATGGGATGTTCTTATTGGCGGCGGCCAGCAGCATCTTGCAGTACGAGTCTAGGCATCGTTCAGGTTGTTGCGGCACGGGTGTGGTAGGCCAGCAGCTGCGTTGTTCACTAGTGTCGTGAAGCCTGCCCAGTTTGCTTTGCGGAAGTTCCACCTCTTGGCATCCCTTCCTTGCACTGGTTGGAAGAGGGGTGGAATGGTGATGAGCGACGGTCGATGGTGTGACCAGGGGAACATGTCCAGGATGTGACTAACAGGGAGTGGCTGGTTGTTGTGCCATTTTGCAAATGCCAGATCTGGATTGGTGGTGCTGTTCCATTGTGCAGAGAAGAAAGTGCGCGGCTCCTTCGGATCGTATAGGAGTGTCGCCTCAGCAGTAGAGGCCCAGTCTACCAAGAAGTCACCATTACATTTACATTTACATTTAGTCATTTAGCAGACGCTTTTATCCAAAGCGACTTACAAGGGAGAATAACATTCAAGCTACATTGCGACAGAGAATAGTGAAACAACAACATTAGTGTAACAATAAATACTGCAAGGTGGTGCTAAGTAATTGTAGGTTAGGACAGGAGGTACTCACTTAAGAGCTGGGTCTTCAAGTGCTTCTTAAAGACAGAGAGGGAGGTCCCCGCTCTGGTCATTTTTGGCAGCTCGTTCCACCAACGTGGAACTACAAATGAGAATAGCCTGGATTGCCGTGGCTGTATGGCCGGCAGAGCCAGGCGACGCTCATTTGACGAGCGCAGCATCCGGGGGGCAACATGTGCTCTAACAAGAGCATTTAAGTAGGCGGGAGCATTCCCAGCAATCACTCTGTAGGCCAGCATAAGAGACTTGAACTTGATGCGGGCGGCTACAGATAACCAGTGGAACTCGATGAGCAGCGGAGTGACATGTGCCCTCTTTGGCTGGTTGAACACCAGTTGCGCCGCCGCATTCTGTATCATCTGTAGTGGCTTCACCGCACAGGCCGGCAAGCCTGTTAAGAGGGCGTTGCAGTAGTCGAGACGGGACATCAGCAAGGTTTGTACCAGCAGTTGAGTGGCATATTGGGTCAGGTACGGCCTGACTTTTCGGATGTTGAGTAGTGCGAAGCGGCAGGACCGGGAGCTGGCAGCAACATGGTCCGAGAATGTCAGTTGGTCATCAATAATGACACCAAGATTCCTTGCAGCCTTGGTAGGAACAAGAGATAGAGAGTCGATTTTAATATCAATGTTGTGATAAATACCTTGTTTGGCCGGGAAGACCAGCAGTTCCGTTTTCGCCAGATTTAGTTAAAGATGATAATCCTTCATCCATGTGGATACGTCAGCGAGACAATCCGAGATCCGTGTCGAGACAGTAGGGTCGTCGGGCGGGAAGGACAGATAGAGTTGAGTATCATCCACATAGCAGTGATATGAAAAGCCATGTGAGCGGATGATCGGGCCCAGTGAGGTGGTGTATATGGCAAAGAGGAGGGTCCTAGCACCGAGCCTTGGGGCACCCCTGTGGTGAGGTTGTGAGGCACAGACAGCTGGCCTCGCCATGTCACACTGAACGAGCGTCCAGTAAGGTAAGATTCGAACCAGGAAAGTGCACTGCCTGTTATGCCCATACTTGAGAGTATGGACAGGAGTATGCTATGATTGACAGTGTCAAAAGCAGCTGATAAGTCTAGCAGAATGAGAACCGAGGATTTGGCAGCAGCTCTAGCAGTTTTTAAGGCCTCTGTCACAGACAACAGGGCTGTTTCGGTGGAGTGACCACTTTTGAAGCCAGATTGAAGTGTATCAAGAAGGTTGTTTCTTGACAGGTACTCTGTAACCTGTCTAGAGACCGCCCTCTCTAAGGTTTTGGAAAGGAATGGGAGGAGAGAGACCGGCCGATAGTTTTCTACTTGATTGGGATCGAGTGAGGGTTTTTTGAGCAGTGGTGCTTTGAAAGCGGAAGGGAAAGTGCCGGAAGTTAGGGAAGAATTAATCATATGTGTGATTGCCGGTAGTAGGACGGCTACATGTTAGTAGTTTAGATACCTCACTTTCAGCGAGGGGGGTGAAACCAGGGAACGATGAGCCTAGGGCTGGAGAAGACAGGTTGTGAGTAAGTTGTTTAGTGAATTGGCTGCTGATGGCTGCCACTTTGTTAGTAAAAAAGGAGGCAAGGCAGTCAGCAGTGAGGTTAGTAGCTGGGGGAGGTGGTGGAGGGTAAAGCAGAGACTTGAAGGTGGCGAATAACTTACGTGTGTCTGTGGCACCGTTGATCCTATCGTTGAAGAAGGCCTTCTTGGCAGCAGTGATGCTGGAAGAGAAGGAGCACAGCAGTGTCTGGTAGCTTTCAAGATCCTCAATTGTTTTAGATTTGTGCCATTTCCTCTCGGCTGCTCTGAGGTCAGTGCGCGTTGTCCGGAGGGTGTCAGTCAGCCAAGGGTGCGGTCCAAGACATGAGCTCAAGGTGGAGCAGAGGGAGTCAGTGGCATCATTTACCTGCAGAGAGGAGAAAGTGCCGTGGGGTGGAAGAGAAGAGGAGAGCACAGAGGAGAAGTGGGTGGGAGACAAGTTGCGGAGATTGCTGCGGATAGTAACCATGGGTGGGGAGGTGGGGGGTTGTTTTGGTAGCTGGACATTGAAGTGCATGAAGAAGTGGTCAGAGAGATGAAGAGGAGTGACCCTTAGGTTGTCCGTGGTGCAGCTCCGAGCAAGAATGAGATCAAGCTCTTTGCCAGCCTTGTGAGTCGGTGGAGTCGGGACCTGTCTTAGGTCGAATGAGCGAACCAAAGACAGGAAGTCAGCCGAGCTCGCACTGTCCAAGTGGATGTTCATGTCTCCGAGGACGAGCATGGGACACTCATGCTCAGGAATTGATGACAGCAGGGTGTCAAGCTCATGTAGGAAGTCACCTAGTTGTCCTGGTGGACGGTAGATGACGACCACATAGGCTTTCACCGGAGCAGTCAACAAGACGGCGTGATATTCAAAGGAGGCAAAGTTGTTTAAAGGCAGCAGTGGATTAAATTTCCATGTGTTGGAAATTAGCAGGCCAGTCCCACCACCACGGCCAGATGGTCTGGATGTGTGGGAGAATGTGTAGTTAGTGGAGAGTGCAGCCGGGGTTGCGCTATCTTCCGGTTTAATCCATGTCTCAGTGAGAGCAAGGAGCTCCAAGGAGAGGTGGTTGGCATGACCAGAAATGAAGTCTGCCTTGTTAACTGCAGATCGACAATTCCACAAGCCAACAGAGAAGGAGGTCTTTGCAGAAGATGTTTGCTGCAGGGACCTGAGGTTACCCGGAGGTTACCATCAGCATTGGAGCTACAGTAGCCCCATTCTGTATGATGTAGCTATTGAAGTCTCCAGCGTATCCGGCATTGGCTGGGACATCTGGCAGCGACGATGGGGTCAGTCTACTTGGAGGTGGCTTGTAGATGTTGACGATGGTAGTGTCTTGCACTTTCATTGTGATCCATTCTACCTCTGCGCTTTCTGGGGATTGTCCCATAGCTGACCAGGCCATATCATTGCGGATGAACGTAGCCATGCCATTTGTTTGCTTATTGGCAATGTACCAGGGTAAACCCAGGGACCTTCAGGGTGTTCTTGTTTTCAGCATGGGTCTCCTGCATTAGAATCACCGTCACATTGTTTTTGCTGGCTATTTGTTTAAGGATATTGGTCTTAGCGATGGTGAGGCCTTCGACGTTGAGCTGAAGTAGCGCTGCGGTCTGCGGACATTGTGAAGACATTGGTTTTGCTTAGGAGCATGCAACCTTGCAACTACTCTTAGCTACTTGCAGGGGAGGCCACATAGAGGCTGTCTTTCTTCTCCCCATTTATTCTCCCTAATAGTTTTTCTTTATTTTTTCGATACATTAATGGCTAAATAATTTTAGGGGGAAAGAAGCTTTATCCTCCCTAATAGTTTCTTTTCCCCTGAAATTATTTCGCCACTATTGTATTGAAAATTGATGCGTTTTGTTCTCTATCCCCAAGAAATAAACTGATAATAAATGTTCACGGAATTGTTTAGTTGGGGGAAATCCTTTGTTTACCTTCTGCATCATCCCCAAACTCGAGACAGGCAACCATCAAGGGGCTAACTGTCAAGGGCATAGACAGAGATTTGCTGGTCATAAATGTGAATTGAGACGTCTGCCATGGGACAAAGGCCACAACACGGTGTCATGACAGATGTTTGACTCCATTCCATTCCAAGACCTTCCGTTCCATTGCAAAGGGTTTCTGTTTTGCTAGTTATGTGATTGAGACAAAAATCGAAGCATCTCTGATCTCTAATCTTGGGGGATGTTTTTCTTCCGCTGTTTAGGGTCATGTTGAGCTATGAAGTTTCAGTGAAGCTGTGCTTAAGGTGGATTGGATTTCTGATGAACCTTTAAGTGAGGAAATTATGAGACTATTGTTTTTGTTTTTTTCGGCCCTTCTTTTAAAGGTTTGCTATTTTTCAACCCAGGCCTTAGTAAAATATTGGTTTCCATCATGTATCATTATTATTATTATTATTATTATTATTATTATCATTATGTTCATAGCACAACCTCACCAAACACTTGACTGTTAAGAAACTTTCCGCTCTGCTGTAGCATATCACAGTGTTTAAATGTGAAAGTTTTAGCCTTATATTAATTCTCAAAAATCGAAAAACTTGCATCATAGTCATACATGGCATTATGAATGTATTCAGCATGTTTTGAATAGCAGTTATATCATGTCTTATTTGAAATTGCTTGTTGCAATTGCCACGTGTCCAAAGCGTAACATTGGCTACAGTTGGGTGTCACTAGGAATCGGTGCAACTTCCTGTCTTTAGTCTCTTAGTGCAGATATAGCCAAAAGAGCTAATTTGTAAAAAGTGCAAAAGAGTCAATAAAACTAATGAAAAACCCTATAAAATGCATGGTTTGAAATTTTTTTTTTCATTATGACATACTGTACAGTATAAAGACAATATAGCCAGCTTCCCGTTTTCGAAAAATAAATATTTGGCATATCTTATAAGGCTTAAAGGCGTACTGCACACTAGAACATGACTTTGAGCTGTAAACTGAAATATGTGCCTGTTCTCAAATCACATCAAACCTGGTGTTCAAATTAACGTTTCTTTACAAATTACATCAAAATCGACATTACAGATAGTGAGAGTGGCTCAGCATACCATCTACTGGTTGAACAGTCTTTGGAATCAAGACGACCCCGCCCCACCCCCAGCCTTCCCGCCTACTTCTTGGCATTTTTTCTAAATTGTGCAGCGGGTGGAGTGAGGCTCAAAACAGGAAGAGAAATTTGTCTTTGAGCATTTAATGCTTAAAGCGTTTGTGTGATTAACAGCTATAAAAAAATGGAACCAACATTGTAATATGGCCTGGGTTTAAAAGTATAGTGAACATGTCTTTTAACAAATCAAATACAACCTTATTCCTGAGAAATGTAAAAGTCAACCTTGGACCGGTCTTGACTACAGCTTGGTGCACCATTTTGTTACGTCAATGTAACTTTGATTGTGTGCACAATGGGCAATTTGTTCAAACCATAGGCATTCTTTCCTTCTTTGGGCCTAGCAGCCCACGTGACAGCAAAATGTTTCCTTATGAGGGTTTTTGCTGGTGTGTGACATTCCCTCAACTATAGGGCTTAGAGAGGGTTGTGGTATTTGCGTGTCCTAAGCGTTCATTTTACATTATGAAAACATTTGTTCACCATATCATTCTTTTGTCCCTTAAAGAGGAAAGTCTTGAATTATACATTTTAGGTATGGGTGGGCTTCACTTCACATTATTTGATTTGATGGATTGTAATTATAATGTTATTTTGATCATTTCTACACTGCAGGAAATACGACTATATCATTATATAATATTTATATATATTTTATAATGAAAATGTGATTAAATCACATCCTTAAAAAATACTGAATTTACAGTCTCAATTGAGTCTTATCTAGAACCATAAACGTCCTTCACAACAATATTGCATCAAAAACTGTCAACGGATATCCCCTTTATTTCACTTCCCTGTTTTGTGCTAAGGCTGCTTATGTGTGTGTAAGAAACACTGAAGCTCTGCCAACGATTACATCACATTCTAATGCCTTTGATGAAAAAGTAATATAATCTTTCAAATATGTCCCGAGTTCAATTTAATTTCGCCCCATATGAGGATTAAGTAGTGGACGGGGGATCCGATCCGTGTGTTTCACCTTGGTCAGTCACACCCCCCTATTGGCACCCCCTCGCTCAGTGCACCATCTGCCAGAGGTCCCGGCCCAAAACAACACACCCTCTGATAAATCAGCTTACTGTAGCCTAAAACCTGCCTGTATTGTCAGGCCTTCTGTAATCAAACGTGTGTGTGTGTGTGTGTGTGTGTGTGTGTGTGTGTGTGTGTGTGTGTGTGTGTGTGTGTGTGTGTGTTTGTGCGCGCGCTGCGGGTCACTCGTCTTAAATAGCAGAACTTGTTACTATGCTTGTTGATTGTGCCAATAAGAGGTCACAATGATTACAGCTGCAGCGTGGGTGCATCCCCATTCTGGTCATTATCCGACTCATTAAGAAGATGAGAATATGATTTTCTGCATTACGATTAAGCCGACTGTAAGAAATCTCTTTTGACAAAAGGTACAATGAGATGTGTAGAAAAAAATCGTTGTGTAAAGTCAGATTGCCAAACAAATGTTAGCCCAACACTAAATGGATCTGTGCAATATATTGCAATAACAATGTTATAACTCCATTATATACCTTGACCAATAATAACACTTCATTATGTAATAAAAAATATATATAATTATTTGTACAATCTGTATATTTGTATGGCTTTTATGGCTATGGCTATTTCTGTTCTGGATTTTTGGGGTTTATTTGTGTATATGTGGCTATTTTTATAAAAAAAAAACCACTACATTATAAATGTATTTTGTATTTTTCAGTGTTAAAGCAGCACTATGTAACTTTCGGTATTTGGGATTTTGGTGGCCCTACAGTTTCTGAGTGCAATTGCATTTTTACACCATTGTTGTAAAACTCTGTCTGGTGTCCGAAAATAATTTATTTTACTCGACCAATTCCGGTCATGTTTCAAAAACAGTCTATGTTACAAACGCAGATATAATGTACACCTAGGTTACAGCGGCCACTGCACAGATCTCACCGCTTCCCAGGGGCTGCGGGGAGAGAGGGCGTGGGGAGGGACGGGGCCCCTGCTACCAGTGTAGGTACCAGATGTGCTCGGGCCTAGCAGATCAGCTCGCACGCGCAAGTCAGAGGGTGAAACAAACCCTGTGGCGCAATGATTCCCATAGAGGTCCATTCAAAATACTGTATGTATTTAGTGAGAATATTTAATTACCAAGCCTGGTATGCATCAACCACATATACGCTGATGTGCGGTCCTAACGTGAATACATTTTCCCCCACAACAAATTAAACCTCACTTGTGTAAATAAAAAATTTACATTCCAGCAGGAAAACAAATATCATGCCCAAGACGAATCTACAAAGTCACATGACACTTTTGTGACGCTGATGTGTCGCTTCTGGTCTGGCCCAGGGGTTAGAGGATGAGGTTTTTTATGTGAAAGAGATTCCTTATCCTTCCTTATCCTAGCATCTTCACAATGACAGTACTTGGTTGAAGGTCAAATATAAGAAATGCTGCTTTCCATTTTTCCCAACCCAGAAACTTTCTTGTCCTCCGCTGTCACAGGAAAACTCGTGCAAGACAATGTAGGTAGATGGACATGCAAAGGCTGGTTTAAAACAAGGAAGTCTCTCTTTAGGGCAAGTTCCTGATCTCAAGTCCTCCCATAATTGCTTTTGTGTGTTTTTCGTGCTATTTTGCCCCGCCAGACACTGAACTGTTAGCTATCTAGGCCAAGGGCTCAATCTCTTGTGTTTTTGGCTTCTTTTGCTGGCAGGGCTTGAAAAGCTGTTGACTAATCAGCCCAGATGTACTGGCACTAATTGGGAGAACTGAAAGGGGAGGCAGACAGGGAGAGAGGGTGTTATTTTGGACAGAGAGGGCCTTCTGGGGGGATGTGGGGTAGTGGGTGTGTAGTTGGGGTAGTGGGGGTAACAGGAAGAAGATGGCATGACTTAGAAAGTCCAGTTTTAGTCTGGTATGATATAGTATATGGTTTCATCTATATATCATATCCACGGGAACCTATTTTAGGAAGGTATTATAGGAAGATGACCTTACATACAATAGAATGTCAGTCATTACTACAAAATAACATCTTTAGGGAAATACTTACGCAGTTAACATTTTGCATGGTCAGGAAATGGTTTAATCATTTGGCTTTGAGAGCACTCACTACATATGGGTAGGCAATAGTAAGGTTAGAGAGGGTTTATACACCTTGAACCTCTATTTACCTGAGTCAGACCAAAGCTCTTTCAGTTCTTCAGGGGTCAAATAATATTTCAGATATGTCATCACGATTCAACACAATATGCTGATATTTACTATTACAGAATGGACTGAAATACCCACAATTAGGTTAACATTTTCTTCTTATTTATTTATAACATCTGCCAAATAGCAAACCTACAACATTGTTTGGCTAAGCAGTCAGTGGATCCATGGTGAAAATATACCAATTTTTGGTAGAAATAAGACAGAAATATTTATCATCATATTTTTATACGGTGTAATTCTAGGACTCGGGGCGAGTCCTCATCTGTGTAATATTCTCATTTCATAAAGTTATGTCACTTGCTCACCGCTGGTGTCCTCCAAGGAGCTTCCGAGCGTGGGCCGTGATTCTGTATAAGTTAGGACGATGAGTTGCGCCACGAAAACGGGATTTGTTGAATGATTGCTTTGGTCGGTTTGAAGATACCACCGAAATTGTGGGGCACAACGCCCTCTCCCTACTGTTGAAACTCACCCTCAGTTTTGCTGTTTCCATTGAAAGATTTGCAAGCTATGCAGCATTTGCCCTGCTGTCCATCTCAGTATTTAGTTGTATTCAACAGATACACTTTTCCGTATTTTTAGTGTATACCTTTTTTTATTAGTAATGATGCAATACTATAACTTGTACTTACTGTAGACTAACTGCCACTTGCTCGTATTGGGCTCAGTCAGTGGTGTAGTCTTATGATATGCAGGTATACGCTGTATACCCACAAAGAAAGCTCCAGGACTTCCGTATACCCACTTAAAAACGCACAAGGATATGTAACAATATAGTTTTGTGACATAACTTTCACTTCAGTGATTTTGATTCGCAAATACCAATTAGAGCAGTTTTTCTCAAATGGGGGTACTCGTACCCCTCGGGGGACCATAGGGGTACTGCAGTGGGTACTCCGAAAATAAAAGAAACGTGTTAAAAATTTTGGTTTTATATAATACCCCTTTCCCACTGCACCAAAAACCCGGTAACACCCGTTAACAACCAGCATTTGTCACCAGTGGGAAAGGAAAAACCCGGGTCTCAGTCCTGGGTCAATGACCCTGCAATAGACAGGGGTTTTAATCGGCTCCACCTCCGATCGGCTCTGATGTGAACAGGACACCCGGGTTGATGCAGCGCACATTGAAATTCTGGACGCTGGCGCATAAATAGACAGGAATATCCGTGTATCATTCCATCATTTCATATCCCATTTAGAATCCCAAATCAGAAGCTATTTACTTTTCCCGCATGGGGGACCAAGAAATGTTTTCTGTGTGGGGATCGCACCGTGGGGAGCACAGTGGATAACCTCCACGCTCCCCGCCGGACACGGAGTCACTCCAGCATCGCTCCAAGCCGGTCCTCGCTCCCCACCGCCGAAGGACCGGTACACGCAACGGCCTGGAGTATCCGCGCACGAGGGCGCGGTGCTCCATGCTGCTTCTACTGTAGTGTTGGGTCGTTCATGAACAATCCGATTCTTTTGAACGGCTAAAAATACTTATTTTTCAAGTTTTACAGTTTTGTCGTTGTGTGTTTAAGTTGCTGTCTCCTCTACCGTTTTATTCTCCATGACACGCCCTTTACGACGTGTTCATGACGGCAAACGTTACGTACCAGGAAAGGCAAAGGGAAAGGTGTCAATCGCCTATTTTTTGACCCGGGTTTAAACATTATGTCGTAAAAACAGTATAATGTGAGGAGAGCTCTGCGGGTAGAGCACCTACGGACACACACACACACACACACACACACTACATGCCACTAGTGTAGTGTGGAACGAACGGCTCTCGGAAACAAACAGAGCCAGATCCTGTTCCTTTCAAAGAGCTGTCACTACACACCACACATGCTCTGCCCCACTCCGCTGTTTTGCCGAGTAATTAACCCCCTCATTGCCACCCCACCCCCTGTTCCAGTACTGTCATTCTCCAAGGGTGCACACTTGGACGTCACACTTTATTTGTTCATGTGGTGACTTCCCATATAGGAAAGGGAAATAACAATAATACGTTTTGTAGGGGAAGCCATCTCATTCACAAGCTGCATGCTGCAAGCTCCCCCCAACCCCAGTATCACAGTATACCCACTACAACAGACTAGACTACAACACTGGGCTCACTAGTTAGCATAGTGCTACGAGTTAGCATAGCGCTACTTCATGCCAACTTTGTGTGGATACCCTAACGACTACGTTTCTCTCTTAGAACCGGCTAAACTATCGCAGTTGGTGCATGCGCATTGTGAGATAGACTACACTCCCAGACTTTTAATGCAAAAGATGTGTCATTGGGATGGATTATTAGGTTTGTACATACTAAATAACTGCAACAAAGTACCCTGCGCATACATTTTACTTTAACGAGACAAATCTGCTGTAATCAATTTCAACCATAAAGATACAGTTGCTACATGGAACTTGAACATGGCTCCAAGAGGCTTCAGGCCTATCTATCTATCTATCTATCTATCTATCTATCTATCTATCTATCTATCTATCTATCTATCTATCTATCTATCTATCTATCTATCTATCTATCTATCTATCTATCTATCTATCTATCTATCTATCTATCTATCTATCTATCTATCTATCTATCTATCTATCTATCTATCTATCTATCTATCTATCTATCTATCTATCTATCTATCTACAGTATAGGCATATGCACTTATATCTTATATCATGGTTGTGCAATGGGTTGTCACACATTGATACACGATATATTACACTGTACTTAATGGTATTGTTTCACACTGTCAAAATATGTTAGTGTAAATCATTTTTCCTCTTTATGTCTTACTAAGTGGTGTATGGTTTTTCTTACCGAATATCCAAAGATTGTAGACATTGCACAGCGAATTGTGGAGTGACAAAATGTATTTATTCTCATCTCTAGTGCTACTTGCACTCTTGTGTACAGAATATGCTTTGAAAATAGTCCAATAAAGTTTGCCTTGAATGACTAAAGAGACTGCTGCAAATCTCCACCACTAATGTAGACATTTCCAGGTTCCAAATATTCATGAAACCTATTTTCCATTGCACAGCATAATTCTTGGCAATATCAATCACTATCAACTTGGTTTATGAATATTGTCACTCTCGAGCAAAAAAAAAAAAAGAAAAAGAAAGAAAACTCCAGACAGAAGCAACTCATGCATGGTACCACATCATACACATCAAATATATCAATATAATTAGTATATTATATTTTCATATATTGTTAGTGTGGGAAAATTTTGATCTCTTGATTGTTTTTGTTTTTTTTGCACTCTTTAAGTCATTAACTCATTAAGTGTCCAAATACAGTAGTGAGATGTGGTACATACATATATACATACTGACAGACATACATACATACATACATACATACTGTACATACATACAGTACATACATACATACATACAGTACATACATACAGACCAGAAATCCATTTTTCAGGGCACTATCCTTGAAACAGCTGGTGTGCACTGTATCCCCGCTTGCCGCTTGCCAACTGAAAAGAATAAATAAAATCATGCGTGTCATGAGGCCCCAATCTTTTCCAGATGGAAACATTCAACTTTTGCTCATGCTCATACATCACAACACTGCGTAGCACTCTGTTAAATGTACTCTGAATCACTGAAGAGCCCAATTTTTTTTCTTGCATTGCATTTTTTTCACATTGCATTTCAGTCAACCCATAACCCTGCAATTGTGACTTTTGGGCCACTCATGAATGGGTTGTGATGAGTAAAACAAATGTTCGGCAGGAATCAAATTTGTCTGTTTGGAAGTCTTGGAAGTGTGAATAGTCATTTTCATTTTCTAAATCCAAATGGAATGTTTCATGACATGCAACTGGGGAAAACTAGACTACTAAAAAACTACAAAAAATGGTTTAGTTTGATCCTTTAAAGGATCATTGAGCCACATTTAGTTTCTCTAACACTGGAACTGGTAAACATTGACAGAGGGATGTGCTGGATGTAAAGGCAATAAATTACACCTCAGTCACAGGCAATCACATGCTTTCCAGAAAGCTCAGATCGTCTCTTCTCCGAGGTCTGAGGAGGTTAAAAGTTTTTATGCTCTCCTTTTGATGCACACAGACCGTTCTGACTCCATGCCAACAATATGTCCCCCAAGGACATGGAGTTTTTCCACCCCCCGCCCATGCTCCTCTCTGGTGGTGTAAAATATGAAGTTTGTACAAAGACATAATAAACATATATACTGTGTGTATATATATGTGTATATATATATATATATATATATATATATATACACCGGCTGTGGACGACAGCACGGTTCCCTTTCCTGTGGCCACCAAGCTGCCTCGAGTCAACTCGACTTGAGGCAGGGAGATTTCTTAATGTTTTGTCTGACTTGTAGAGGGCAGCGGCACAGGCTTGTCAGCAGCCCAGCAGCGGAATGCCATTCTTCCTGCGCCCAAGATGATTATTTTCAACTTCATTATTATAATAATCATCATTTTGTTATTTATACTTGTGACCAGCGTACCTTATTGTGTAAGGTGACAATAAAGACTCAGCTGTAGCTGAGTCTTTATTGGGGTCTCTGCCCACAGAGTTAGCTGTGGGCAGAGACCCCAACAATATATAAGTATGTATCAAGACTAGATGGACCTGGTTCAATAGATTATTTGACCGTTCTTTAGCTAAATTATGCCATGGATACACTACATGACTTTCAAAATGTTGGAGAATTCTCACTGCATGATCAGTGAGGTTCACCTGTAACTGGCTACAGGAAAACAAACTATGAGCATTTAAGATATTTATTCTGCAGAATAAAGAGAAAGACACAGCCATGCTTCAAAACAGTGGTCTGATCAGTCTTCCCCTGCTTCTGACGAAGAGGGCTTTATACCGATGAAAGGTTGTGTGCCATTGGTCAGGTGTCATTTACAAGATTATGGCCCCAATCATATCCCCGGGTGTTTCTCTCATGCAATGATTTAACAGTCAAAATTTCGGTCACAGATACAATCTCACTGTGCTATAAAACAACAGAAAATGCTCTGTCAAGGCCCTGTGGTTATCTTTATCTTCAAACAAGGTTGAGTGAAGATGGAATGTGATCTGGTCTTTACAATACAGTAGGCATTATTGGAAAAAACAGTGTCTCTTCATATGAGCTGCTGAGAGACTCATTAAAAACCCCAAGGCAATGTGTTTTAAAAGCTACATAACATACAATAAAGGCTATTGTCCTATATAAAACATCATTCAATAATTGATCATCTGCATTTTTCACTCACAGAAGTTGTCAGATCACTGTACAGTTCACACTACACAATAGTGATGGGAGGTTCGATTCTTTTTACTGACGCAAGTTTGTAAGAGTACCTCACTAAAGAGAGTTGGGTTTTCGAGTCACTCCAGTCATGAGCCAATCAGCCAGAGCTTGGGGAATCCCCCACCAGCTCCAGCACCCATAAAGCATGAGCTCCAGAGACTTCCACCAGCCGGGCCAGGTATCTTCCGTTTTAGCCCTGCACTAACTTGAATTGGATGAAATCATTTAATGGTGCGGCTCTTCTAGTCTTTCCAAATCTATTTTTCAGCCGCTCCTTTTTCCATGATTGTGTGTGAGGAAAAATGCTTTTTACTATGTCAATTAGGCTTCCAAGCCCAGCGCTGTTCCTGGGGGTGCTCAGAGGAAGCACTCAGCCAATCAGACCTACTCTCACTGACTCACAAGCTCACAAGTTAGTGCTGCTCAACTCGAGTTGACAGCCGAGTATCAAGTCATCCAGGGATCAGTCATCCATCACTCGCACCCCCTGAACAAACCAGTTCCACCCATTCCAGTCCCCACTGATTCACACGATCAGGACATGGATTTGCTACAGGGATACTATATATATCATTGTGATATGGATACTGAAAGACAAATAGTTCTCAAAGGCAAAATTTTTATTTTTGATTGAGCTTTAATTTATATGTTATAAAATGTTACGATCAATCAGAATGGAGTATTAGTAAACTATTAAAAAACTCCCAACGTCCCAAGTCAGACCTTCAGCTCCATGCAGGGAAAACAAGTACTGAGTGAGTGACTCGCAACCCGAGTCACTGACTTGAGGGTACACACTTGGGTTGCGACTCACTCACTCATTCAGACTCTGAGTCCTTGACTTCAGCTCCAGGCAGGAAGTGAATGATTGGTGCAGCCCGCGTCAGACCAATCAGCTCAGGGCAGGGGACGGGTTCTGGGCTGAGAGAGCGACTCGAGCGAGTACTGAGTTGAAACAAGCACCAAAGTGGTTTATTTTCTCACAGGGCTAGGTTAATACAGTAATTAACTTGATACATTTCCAAAACTACAATAAATAGAAGAGTTGCATGGTAGTGTGAGTGACACGTTGTCTAGCTAGTAGCAGGTAAGAGGGGCGAGTCAGTGAACGTGTTAGTAGAGACGAGGACTCATCACTCCTGAGTCAGTAAAAAGAGTCATTTGTTTCGAATGATTCTGTGGCAGACTTGGGGGAGTGGTCGAGCAGGCCCTGGGGGGCGCGGGGAAGTCAGCGTGTTAGACTATCCATAAAAAGTACTTTTGTGGACGGGTCTCGACCGGGACTCCCTTACAGGGCTCCTGCCCCGTCCCCGCCATTTCTCTTCTGCAAGACAAGACAGACATATAAGAAACCTTCCCAGCTGCTGTGATTGGCCAGTCATTCAATTGGCCATAGCTGGCACTGAGGTGGGGAGCCTACCAAGCTGACTTCTCCTTGCCTCCCAGGGCCCGCATGACCACGCCCCTGAGTCTGCCACAGATTTGTTCAAACTCGCACATCACTAATACACAACTTTCTGTCCTCGTTATGGTTTCACGCTACATGACTGATTGGTGACAGGTCATGTCTCCCCGTTTCCCCGGCTCTCCTTCTCGACCAAACCCTCCATCACCACCACCACGTTTCTGTTCTCATTGACTGTAGCTCGGTGCATCATGACCAGATATTAAACCTGCTTGATATCTCACCGGCATCTGCGAGCCATTGGCAAGCAGTTGGATTGTGTTATGAGCAGTTCACATCACATTCTCGTCGCTCACAGGAGCACGCTATGATTTGTGTCCGATCTGGGGCTTTGCTCGGCGATCTCCAAAAACCTGTTGACAAGTGAAAAATCAGGCCAGAACCACGTAGTCTAAACGCAGCATTAGTCATTTTCTATTTGTCAACATCTAAACTTGGCTTCCCTCTCCTGAAGGATAGCGGCTTTGTTTGAGACGCTATAGCCTGATCATTTCCACCTATTTTCTCTGTGGTGTGAAGAGCTTTTCACACTGATCCTCTGGGGATCCAGTGTGGCAGACGCTATTTTGGCCTTCCCCGCCTTCCTCCTCTACCGGCACCGGCAATTGGGATATATAATAAATGTGAGAAATCACAGATAAATCCCTGTGGAAAGCAATTGTGCAGGATTCCATACTGTTTCATGTTAATTCTGCACTGTAAAATTTGTACAATTAGCCTCATCTGACATTTCACCGTTATTTACTGGCAGGCAACAGGACCGGCACTGTGAAAGATGGTAACTTTTGGCCCATCATCTATCCTCTATCTAAAGCTCTCGGCTGTCTATAGACCATACATACGTTTGGTCTGGATTCTCTCAACGCTCCCACAGATCGGTTATCACACACTCTTGAACACTACGCTGGACATGCTGAGTGCTGGTTTCTGATGACCACTTACTGTGACTGAAACCAGAGCATCTACAACAATGGCATTGCTGCCTCTGTCGCTGGGTTTAAAGCATCTTGTGCCATGGGAAATGTATCAGAGTCCAAGCATGGCCTCTTTCTTGGTGACTCAAGCAATCCTACTGTATGTTACTTTGACACCTACTGTTCTATGCTTTTCCATGACCTCTTGTCAAAGGGTTCTGGCTTTTGTTTTGTTGTTTTTATTTATCCATCCATCCATCCATTTGTCTGAAACCTGTGTGTGATTGTATGACACTTGGATTTCAACTGAATGAGACTTTATTATTGTTTTATCACATTATTACACTGTACATAAAGTAATACGCTACTTAGTGTGTAGTGATAATTTATAGATATAATCTATTTAACGTACATGACATATAATAGTGCAACCTAGTCTCACGCTTTTTCATGCTTATACTGTAGTCATGAAAATTAATCTATTGAATCTTGTCCACGCAGCACGATTGTCCCACTTTTTTCATGCCATACGTAACAGAATTTAAATCAGTTAATTTGAATGGGGAGAGTTTTTCGTTCTACACAAATAAAAATTTAATCCAATTCATTTGAATTTGGATATTTTCTTCGACTTTAGAATCTGGCCTCCTGGCTAAGGTCCTTATATTATTATAAACCTTAAAAGGAAAAGAGGGTATGGGTGAAAAACTACATGAACAATAGGGGTTAACTTGGTCAGTGAATATACCTGTGTTATCAGAATTCATATATGTAATTTGCAAAGCCCTGAATTATATGTTTGGCCATTTTAAGTGGCGCCCCATATTGACACTACCACCCCTCTAAAAGAACATGGAAAAGCTGTCCAAAACAGTTTACCTTAAACATAGATAAGTTGAACATAGGTAAATTCAGACTAACGCAGGTATATTCCCTGACCAAATGAATGGGGGTGCATTTATATAGAACTTTTCTAGTCATACGACTCAAAGCGCTTTACAGTGCATACCTCACATTCACCCATTCACACACACCTTCAAACATTGATGGTGGCGGCAGCCGTGTAAGGCACACACACCAGGCCGAACCGGTATGAGTGCACGATATGTCGTTTTAGCATTGTCATCCTGATGTGTGCATGTACAATAGTCACATCACAGGATGTGCGAAGTAAGGCAAAATAACTCAAACACGTCATGCTACAAATTTGTTGCTGCTTGATACAAAAGGAAAAATCGCACAGTTCTCATTTTCCATGACTAAGCTACAAGACGAGTCTGTCTAAAATAACATCATCTACTCCGATTTAAGGGTTCTTCCAAATTTCCAAGAACCTTGGTTTGGATAAGACATGTACATTTTGATTCTGTTTATCGGTTCCTAACTTTTGCATATTTCAGTTGCCCTCCTGACCCGCTCAGCTTATTTTGTCACGGCGCGGGATCAGACGGAAGAATATTGTTATAATCCATCCGCTGACTACTGTACCACAGCGCCACATTCCCCCATGTTTGTTTACATCGCTCCCTGTGTACGTATCTGCACTCCCCCTACAGACTACAGAACAAATATTGGACCAGGGAATAGAGTGCTCCTCTGGGGTTCTGTGAACGATGTTCACGTCCAAATAGACTTAATATAAAATAAATAAATAAATAAATAAACAACATTGATAATATCCCAGGTGTTACTACGGCTTTAGCTTATTGTTTATGCGCGGAGCAGCAATCTTGGATTTCAGGTCGAGGTTGGTGAGGTTCTTTTGACTTTCCGAGTCGGAAATTCGACTTCAGGGTGCTTTCCAATTGAGATTTCCGACTGGGAACCCCAAAATTCCAACTTGCCAGTTCAAATGGAATGCAGCATAAAGTTTTAGTGTATGTATCTGCGTCCCCCTCCTTCCCCATACCCCAACCCTTGTAAAGGAGAAGAAAATCTCCCCGTTCAAATGAATTGGTTTAAATTTAGTTTTAAGTAGCATGAATAAAGTCCTACAGTCATGCTCCGGGACATGATTCAATCGATTAATTTCAAGATGTTTATTCGTCACACACACACACACATATATATATATATATATATATATATATATATATATATATATATATATATATATATATATATATATATATATATATATATATTTTTTTTTTTTTTTTTTTTTTTTTTTTGTAACTAGGGGCATGAAAAAGTGCGAGACTGGGTTTTTTCATGGATGAAAAAAATTATAAATATTTCAAGGTGTTCTATGTATTTCTATGAATAAAGAAATAAACACGAACAAAGCTTTTTTTTTTTAATACCGGCGTCCATTTAAAAAAGTGTGAATTGAAATGTACAGTTTTGATTTAAAGACCCGCTACATGAAAGTCACTGAAATTAAAGCTTCTGATTTAATTCATGATGTGCACAGGACGCCAGCTGTGAATTTATCAACTAGTGGAGATAAGGGGCGAGAAGGAACAAAACATGTGAAAAAAATCTGAAAAGATCAAATTCCAAGGTTTTTTTTTCTGTTCACAAAATAAACAACAAAACAAACAGATCTGTGTGACATATGAGGGAAAAAAAATCGAATCTCGACCATCTGCACTGTGAACATTGCCCTAGTCACTAAAATAAAACCTCCATTCAATGTTAATAAAACGAAACCCGAAAAATTCCACGAGGTATATTTGTGAAAAATCCAAATCTCGCCATAAAAAACGCACATAAGCCTAAACCCACATAAAGCGCCAACCGAAACACTGTGCCTTTAAATACGTCGAAGTCCCACCCATTACTACACGGACCAATCCGTAGCGACGACACGGCTACGTCTTTGAATTATAATCCAACGAAACGTCGGCTCTCACGAGCCAGCGCGGCGGCGGCGTAGTGGCGGACTGGTGCGATTCGTCGCGACAGAAACGACGAACCGGTGGAAGGAACCGTGTCGAGGCGATAGAGAATGCCGAGAATCTGACTCCGTGACGCCGCTGGAATGCCCGGGCGACGGCGCGGGACACTTCGGAACGGTAAACGTTGACCCGCGAACCGACGGACGGACCGACCCGCAACATTCAGGTGGGTGTCCAGACAGTGCCGTTAAGGCGACGTGCCCCCTAGTTTCCTCTCCCCGTCCGAGCTCAGCAAACTGCGACCGTGCGACGACGTTTATGGGTAAAGACACCGTCGCGTCTTTTTTTAATTTTTATTACTCGTTTACGAAGTCGCCGCGCTTTATCGGCATGTTTTTAACACGCGTGTTGTATTATGTGTGTGTGTGTGTGTGTGTGTGTGTGTGTGTGTGTGTGTGTGTGTGTGTGTGTGTGTGTGTTTGCGCTACAGATATACAATTTTAATTATCGACGTGTGTTAACGTGATGATAGTAAACGTCGTGTTGTCGCTCGTAGGACGTCATTGAGGACCCTTAAAATGTTTTATTGGCCTATGTCTTAGGGACCAATTTCACTTTAAGGAAATACTCAATACTCTTCCAGTTTCCGAGTAATAGATTGCTATTGGGTAGCAATGATGGTCACCGGTTGCGAGTTGTCCCTCATTTTTCCAAGATCTCAGCTCTTACCAATAATCTGCAATGCAGCCCTTTAGATCTACATCCTTGGGTTACAATAAAGAACGTCACGGCAGGGAATGCATATCTACAGACTTCCAAATAAACTGTAAGTGACCTGGCACACATTTGCTGCATGCAGGTGGTTGGTATAAAGAGCGAACGCCCAGTGTTCTAAGATCCCCCTCCATCTACCAGCTATCTTTGGCTCTTTTAGTGTTCGTGCTGCACTGGGTGAAGCGTCTTAAACTCTGTCATATTTCAGCCCATTTCCTGGGCTGAAATGAACACCAGTCTCTGTATTACAAGGGTACAGTCAAGCAGCTGGCCTGCCACAACGTTTGACCAGCTCTCCCAACTGCACAACGGTGCCCAGATTCATCACTTTTCTCCAAATGAGTTCTGGTGCAGGACCCTTTAACCTCAGGCGAATAGTCATCCAGTCTCCTTTGCAATGGTGACTAAATTCAATCCAGATACAAGGGAACTTCTCCGATTGTCTCCAAACAAAGGAAAGATAAATATGCTGAAAGCAAATAAAGAACAGCCAAAGTTGGCTACTACTGGCCTTAGTTAATTGCTTTGGTAGGACTAGTTTGCTCAAGAATTCCCATGCAATGCATACATTTATACTTAACCCCATCCCTTAAAAAAAAAAGTATATAAACGCAAAAACAAATGCATCCATAATCACTCTGCTTGCTGGCAGATTTACTTACTTGTCACCTTTCTGATGATTCAATGACGGATGAGTGTTTATTTGTGACCCCTAGACTGGGGATTCTCAGCTGTGACACCAAGTAAAAATCTGCATTGTTCTGATAGGGGAATGGAACGCTGATTCAGTTGGACATGAGCCAAACGTAACTGACCCCTTATCTTAAGACTCCTGTCAAATATTATTACTGCCTTTTGCGTATTGTCAGGGTTGCATCTAACCAGCTTGGGTTTGTCACTTTGCTTTTACTTCCTTACTAAGTATTTTCTTTTTTACGTGTCTCGTTTTTGTTTTTCACATTCACAGTTTTGCCATATGTAACAGGAAGCGGCCCCTGCCGGGGGTGTAGTGTAGCAATGGTGCAATTCCACAGAAGAGTAAAGAATGTTGGAGATGATAGCAAATACCCACTCGCTGACGTATGTCTTTCAGTTTGCTGGTTTCTGTGCAGCAGATGTAGTTGTTTTTTTTTCCACATCAGTGCTGATTCAGTTGCCTATTAATGAGACATTTTGCTTTTGTGTATGAAGCGTGATTAATTTAATGTCAAAACGACAAATTTGTGTTTAAATCACGAATGGAGGGGGGTGGGGTGTGTGTGTGTGTGTGTGTGTGTGTGTGTGTGTGTGTGTGTGTGTGTGTGTGTGTGTGTGTGTGTGTGTGTGTGTGTGTGTGTGTGTGTGTGTGTGTGTGTGTGTGTGTGTGTGTGTGTGTGTGTGTGTGTGTGTCCTGTACTCTTCCCACATTCCTTGCGCACGAATGAGAGAAATCGTGAGCGATCACAACCTTAAAATAAGAACAGTACCTTTTTGTGTCCTCATTGCAGGAACTAGAAACGATCGTAGTTCTCAGAAGGCTGTTTTTGAGGGACTTTCTTTAGCTCCTACTCCTGTGCAGGGACTAACCGGCACAACCTTCAGTGACATAAGTGTATGGTGATTGGTTGAACACATGAGCCAATGCAGGCAACCACCATGTTTAAAACCCTAAACAAGCTAGCCAAAAATAAGATGCTTCATTTAAAGTAAGCATGTCTTTATTTACGCACAATTTATTTCCAAAACATTAAGACCTACATTAAAAAAAAACCCGCTGCGCTCTGATCTCGCCGTGGACTCAGACTGACCCTAGACCGGGACAGACTGTCCTCAATGTACCCCAACCGAGTCGCATCGCTCTGGGGGCCGACCAGCCCACCTACACCTTATTTTATTTTGCGACGTTAATTGAATGAAACAACAAATCCCTGTATGGTGTGTTCCTATGCATGCCCTTGCCATGAGGAAGTTGGAAGAAACTTTTAAATCAGGCCTTGTAGATCTAATAAGAGTGAAGATCCAGAGACTGGATTGCTTATTTCTCACCTCAAATTTGTTCAGAAACAGATTTTGGTGGACTAATAAGGTGAACTCAGTGAAAGTTTATAGTCTAAATACTATATCGTGTTGAAACCCGATTGGTTTGGTATCACTTCAGCGTCTCTGCAGGCGGTGCTAATGCAACCATAAAAAAATCCCTTGAAGGTATTTAGTTATCGGGGGAGCTCCCTAGGTTCTAGTTCGCCTCAGGAGCTCCCCAGAACTGTTTGGTTGGAAAAGGTCTATCGGCTTTACTTGTGCAGGCCACCCAGGTGGATTAACGGCTGGCAAAGTATATTTGGCGACCCATTTTAGCATTTTTATTTTTATTTTTATTTTTTACATTAGTCCGAGAGAATGACGGCATCCGCAATTTAACTAGTGGACTCTGGTATTACGTTAGACACGGACACGGCTCTCTGGTTCAGTTGAATTAGAATGCGCTCCAAGTTTGTATCCGGTCAAGAGACAGCAGGAAGTGATGCTTCATTCATGGGAACTCTGAAAACTGTAATTCGTGTCGGAAGTGATGCTGCGCTGCACAGGAACATAAAAACTCAAATTTGTGTCAGTCGAGCCACCGCCACCACCACAAGTATATTTCAGCTCTCTGGGAAACATTGCTATTGATTATTTTTCATCAAAATAAATGCTGCAGACATTGTCTCTGGACCTGAAAGACCCAGCCCAGACCCCCCATCGGTGGAGATAACCGCTCCACCTGTCTCCTCTGTCCCCGGTCCTAAGATGCCTAAATGCACCAGTGCCAACGATGTAGAAAGTTTCGAGCCCTGTGATTTGTTAAGATCTTACACTTACACTTACACTGTTGTATACGCAAAGAAGCAAGCAAGCAAAAAAATCCAGAAATTGTCATTGTTGGAAATTATTGTAACATTATATTTTAATTGCATATTTTTAAATGTTATGTGTTTCCATGCTTGGAATGTCTTGTCTGTTGGAAGACCTTTGTATACACAATTCCCGCTTAATTCAACAGCAGTTTGGCAACTCCAAAAGTAAATTTTTCTTACATGTAACCCCTTCGGTTGCCCATACATCTCATCTACTGTCTAATTTAATGGTGAACCACACAAATCACTGGCAGCATGACAACTTTATAGGTGTGTTAATGCAAATGAAAAATTGCATGCACATGCTTCTCATTTACAATTTATTTATTAAAACTGGCACTTACTTGCAAAGATGTCACAGTCCAAACGAGCTTCCTTAAGTTTTAGTGTAACACAGATTGTCCCACAAATATACGAGGGACATGTCAGCGGATTGATAAACGAAAGAGCATCGATTTTGTAACATTGATTGGTCAGGAAGTGGCCTTGCTCTGAGCTTCACTGGATGTTGCGGCTGCAATAGTAAATGGACTACACATAGTGAGAGAGTTACAATTCAGTATTGATCCGTTCTTTCTCTGTTTCTGTGTATCCCCAATTAGCTGCGACCTGTTGTTTAAATATATGATGGGCAGCTAAGCAAAATCTTTACTTCATTACATTAGGAGAAACTATGAGCATAAGGGCAGCCCCTCATCGATGTGGAACGACTGAACAGTTTTCAGGACATTTGTGGAGCACAAATAGTCACACATCCACTGCCTGTGTTTTGGAGGATGCTATTGTGGTTTCCTGCCACGATAGCACCTGTCAGCTTCTCACTGTGCAGTTTGTGGCACGTCTTGCAGAAGTTCTGACAATTAATAATGTTTAATGGGTGCAGGCATCATTTCGTTTGGGGGTTAGACAAGCAAATGGACCCCAAATTAATCAGTAGTTGCTAATGAAGGGGTGTTGGGGCCTGTTGCTGCTATGCCCAGCAGCTTACGCTGGCTGATGGAAATGCCCACTGTGATTAATGTCACCCACTCCGTTTGTACTCTATTATCTACAATTGTTCCAGCCAACTGTAATAAATGGTAGCTAGCTTGGTGAATGAGTTTGCTCTTCAAAACCACAGCAATTCACATTATTGCTCCGTGTTTTCCAATGTGGACTGAAATGTTTTTATGGATTTTTCTTTTAAACTAAGTTTCTTGAGTTGGTGTCTCAAGAAATGGCAGTGCTTTAAAACTCTCGTGCTGGGGAGGAACATTCTAGTTTGAAGGGAGCACTTCTGGACCATCGAAGCTAATGGTTTTGGAAAAGCCTACTTTTCCATTCTCCCATTTGAAATGTGAATTGTCGTAAAACGATAGCTCTGTACTGCATGAGATGTGGTCCCTGAGGAATAGAGTGACCATTAAAGCTGTAACGCGGTATTAAGCAGCCACGGTTCTGAACCGTAAGCCTTTCCCTGTAATACCGTGCCCACGGTATAAATAAATTTTGCAAAATTCAAGGTGTAAACTTTAATTCACCCTCACCTTATGTTGCCGCCGCACAGTAGTAGACGGCCAAATGTTGTAATAATTCATCCAATGAGTAACTTTCCCAAGTACCACGTTCGCAAATCAGCGGCAGAACTGCTTTACACCAATATTTTACAACATGGTGCTTTACGTTACGTTTAGCCTGACAAGCGCAAACAAGGTGTTGAGAGCCCCGACAAGTACCTTCCCGTGCTATTAATTAATTGAATATACAGAAAACTAAGGTGGGGAATTAATACAGTGAAATACCGTATGCAGTGGTATTTTGGTAGATACTGTACCGCACTATAAAATTTCAGTGTTACATCCCTAGTGACCATTACATTTGTTTTTTTTTCATGAGTTAGGAGTTTAACTCTGGACATTTGCCGCTTCCTGGGTTAAATCTCAGAAGGCTTGGGGAAAAATCTAAGAACAACTCTGTTCTCTGTTCATTAGATCCTTAAATGCTTGGCAGATGCTAACAAGGTGGATTTCGTACATTGTTTAGCTATTGTAAGTTTTCTCTACTCCTACTACCCTCCTACTAGTGGTGTAACGGAACGTAGATCCGTGATCCGTATGGGTCACCCCCCATGGTTCGGCTTGCATGTGAACTGCAGATCAATTGCAAAATTTAACCATTATAGTGAAATGCAGTTTTACTGCTGCTGTTACTTTTTAAAGTAATAATTCCATAAATCTTGATGCAGAGTTTCAGTGGAAAGAAGATAGACAAGACAGATGCATGCTGTATTTTACTCTGAAGCCAATGATTTACGGTACGCCACGTTACGTTGCTGCTACTTTACGACATGCCGTTAAGCAAATTTCGCTGCTATGCGTCTGCTCGTCCGCCATATTGGAGCGGTCAAGTTCCGCTAGTAAACAACATACAAACATACAATGTGTGAGAAATGCAGATTACTCTACAAAATGGACTGTAACTCGCTTAATTCTGAACCAGTTTTCATGAAATTTAGTTTGTAATGATACACCACTTTAATTTAACAATTGAGTATTGAATATTTTATATATATATTAAGATTTTATTAAAACATTTGTCATCTTGTATGTTGTTTTCATTTAAGGTCATGGGCAAATGTTCCTTGCCTAAGTGTTTCACAGAATAAATGGAAGGCAAAGTTATGAGTCTCCCTTTTTTTTGTTTTGCTAATCCGAAAAATGATCCGATCCGTGACTTAAAACTGTGATACGATCCAAACCGTAAGTTGTGATCCATTGCACCCCTACCTGCTACTTATTTCTTTGTTGCAAAACGAATATTACAATTTTAATTTGTTTGAATTTTATCAGGTTTTTCAGGGTTTTATTGACTCTTTTGTACTTCTGAATCTGAAATCAGCTATTTTGGCTGCATCCATGCTAATGTAAGAGTTGGATAGAGTTAGCTAATGTTAGAGATTCGAAGCTGCAAGTCTTTTCTGGTCTATTGTAGCTAGGGCTCGCTCCTGAAAGTTGACGAAGATTCTTCAAGTCGAGCAGACTTTTTTTTTTGTTTTTGTTTGTTTGTCTTTTCAGTGAGTGTGCATTAATGTAACAGGATAAAAACCGATTGACGCTTAAGAAATGCACGACGATAACATTTCAATGGAGAATCATAAATATAACGGAGGAACAGGGTACCGTCGGAGAGGGGCACAGGTGCACAAATTACAGCCCGATCGCTCCCTTTCCATGCCCCCCCCCCCCCGGGCATGGTGTGCTTGGCGGCCGCTTATCTCACCTATACAAAAAGCCGGTTCCACTGCAGAATTGTAATAAGGCCTGGGCTGAAAAATTATGAATCAGTCCGTTTTAAAGAAAGCTTTATTATCATTTTTCAGGATCAGGCGGACTATTGCTACAGGAAATTAATATTAGAATGAATTATTTTGTAATAAAGTGAAGATGATTTTGAACAGTTCAGATAAATACAATTCAGCTGTACTATAATAATTAATTGGAATTCTGAGTTTTACTAGGTTTCCATTCGTTAAACAAAAAAAGGGGGACATTCTATACACTGATTGAGAAACAGAAATTTTACCGAATTTTGAGAGGAACAAAATGGCTTTAGTTTATCCTTCCATCACTTTTCCTATTCTCTTACACACAAACCTTCAAAGTTTTCCACCGAGGCTTCAGAAAGTCTCAAGCCTCCACTGGTTAAGTGTTGATGTGGTCCCACCCCACACACACACACTCTCTCTTCCCTCACAGATCAATGGAAGAATATCATGTGAAGAAGATTGAGTTGGATACAATATCGGTGGATGGTAGAGAAGAGGCTCAATTAATTAGCACAAACACATCCTTCATTTTAGCCCGCAGCAAAAGTTGTAACCTGAGACGGGCGATAGGCTAACCACATCTCTCTCTCTCTCTCTCTCCTACTCTCTCTCTCCTCTCTCTCTGTCTCGCGTTCTCTCTCTCTCACTCATCTCATCTCTTCTCTCTCTCTCTCCTCTCTCTCATCTCTCTCATTCTCTCTCCTCTCATCTCTCTCTCTCATCTCTCTCTCTCTCTCTCTCTCTCTCTCTCTCTCTCCTCTCTCTCTCTCTCTCTCTCTCTCTCTCTCTCCTCTCTCTCTCTCTCTCTCTCTCCTCTCTCTCTCTCTCTCTCTCATCTCTCTCTCTCCTCTCTCTCTCTCTCTCTCTCTCTCTCTCTCTCTCTCTCTCTCTCTCTCTCTCTCTCTCTCTCTCTCTCTCTCTCTCTCTCTCGTGTGTGTGTGTGTGACCGACCCGCCAGGAAAAAAACTGAGCATTAAAACGGTGTAAGTGCAGTTTACCATGTTCCTAAACTGGAGGAGAGAGGGGGCTGAGGCTCTCGGCCTCTTTGCTCTGAGCTGTCGAGCAACCACTTTTGATCAGATCTCACTTCCCCTCTCTATAGGCAAATATCATCCAATCTCAAAGAGAATGATTTAGATTTATTGTTTCCTTAGTTTCTTATTTGTATGGAAAATGAAAAACTTAAACCTAACTCAGAGAATTTCAGTGCGGTGCATGTGTGCTGGTTCCTGACTCCTGTGCCTGTGTTTTTATTTTAGATGTTTTGTTTGTTTCCTACATACAGTGGGGCAAAAAAGTATTTAGTCAGCCACCAATTGTGCAAGTTCTCCCACTTAAAAAGATGAGAGAGGCCTGTTATTTTCATCATCGGTATACTTCGACTATGAGAGACAAAATGGGGGGAAAGAATCCAGGAAATCACATTGTCTGATTTTTAAAGATTTTATTTGTAAATTATGGTGGAAAATAAGTATTTGGTCAATAACAAAAGTTAATCTCAATACTTTGTTATATACCCTTTGTTTGCAATGACAGAGGGCAAACGTTTTCTGTAAGTCTTCACAAGGTTTTCACACACTGTTGCTGGTATTTTGGCCCATTCCTCCATGCAGATCTCCTCTAGAGCAGGGATGTTTTGGGGCTGTCGCTGGGCAACACGGACTTTCAACTCCCTCCAAAGATTTTCTATGGGGTTGAGATCTGGAGACTGGCTAGGCCACTCCAGGACCTTGAAATGCTTCTTACGAAGCCACTCCTTCGTTGCCCGGGCGGTGTGTTTGGGATCATTGTCATGCTGAAAGACCCAGCCACGTTTCATCTTCAATGCCCTTGCTGATGGAAGGAGGTTTTCAATCAAAATCTGACGATACATGGCCACATTCATTCTTTCCTTTACACGGATCAGTCGTCCTGGTCCCTTTGCAGAAAAACAGCCCCAAAGCATGATGTTTCCACCCCCATGCTTCACAGTAGGTATGGTGTCCTTTGGACGCCATTCAGTTTTCTTTCTCCTCCAAACACGACAAGTTGAGTTTTTACCAAAAAGTTATATTTTGGTTTCATCTGACCATATGACTTTCTCCCAATCCTCTTCTGGATCATCTAAATGCTCTCTAGCAAACTTCAGATGGGCCTGGACATGTACTGGCTTAAGCAGGGGGACACGTCTGGCACTGCAGGATTTGAGTCCCTGGCGGCGTAGTGTGTTACTGATGGTAGCCTTGTTACTTTGGTCCCAGCTCTCTGCAGGTCATTCACTAGGTCCCCCCGTGTGGTTCTGGGATGTTTGCTCACCGTTCTTGTGATCATTTTAAACCCACAGGGTGAGATCTTGCGTAGAGCCCCAGATCGAGGGAGATTATCAGTGGTCTTGTATGTCTTCCATTTTTTAATAATTGCTCCCACAGTTGATTTCTTCACAACAAGCTGCTTACCTATTGCAGATTCAGTCTTCCCAGCCTGGTGCAGGTCTACAATTTTGTTTCTGGTGTCCTTTGACAGCTCTTTGGTCTTGGCCATAGTGGAGTTTGGAGTGTGACTGTTTGAGGTTGTGGACAGGTGTCTTTTATACTGATAACGAGTTCAAACAGGTGTCATTAATACAGGTAAAGAGTGGAGGACAGAGGAGCCTCTTAAAGAAAAAGTTACAGGTCTGTGAAAGCCAGAAATCTTGCTTGTTTGTAGGTGACCAAATACTTATTTTACCGAGGAATTTACCAGTTAATTCATTAAAAATCCTACAATGTGATTTCCTGGATTCTTTCCCCCCATTCTGTCTCTCATAGTCGAAGTGTACCTATGATGAAAATTACAGGCCTCTCTCATCTTTTTTAGTGGGAGGACTTGTACAATTGGTGGCTGACTAAATACTTTTTTGCCCCACTGTATATGAAACAACATTTTCAAACACAACTGAGTTATGAAACTGTCCCATTCTGTGGGAAATCCTCACTTACCACAGACTGCGTTTTCCACATTACATTGCGTTCTATTTGCGTGTGCGCCACCCCACCCACCCCACACACACACCTTTCCAATATAATTAAATTTTTGAGGAGGAGGAAGCACTGGCACTGCTGGACCCCAACACTGGTCAGATTCATGTTTGATAATAACATGTATAATATGTGCATAACATTTCGGCGTGACAGCTTTTTATGGAATTCAGACACCGAAACCCCTGGAGAAATGTCCTTTAGTTCAACTAAACCAGAGTTTCCATTATCTGGTAATTGCCAACGTAATACAGTCCAACATATTTTAATCTCTCCAGTCATAATGTCCAGTGAAAATAAATCCCTCTAAGCACAATTTGAATTATTGCAGGCTGATTAAAACAATTACAATAATTATCGCCATTTTTTTTCCCTCTATGTCAAAATTAAATAGACTCTATCATTTCGATAAGAAATTCTGCAGATCTGTTCATTTCCGCATTCGGAAAGGTGCAACAGAAAGCCAGTCAGTTTAGACAATCTAAAGCTGACCCTTCAAGATTCAGATGTTTATTTGTCACATACATATATATACAAGCATACATATACACTACTCACAAAAAGTTAGGGATATTTGGCTTTCGGGTGAAATGTATGGAAAATGTAAAAAGTTCACGCGACAGTGATATTATATCATGAAAGTAGGGCATTTAAGTAGAAGCATGCAATGGTGATTTCCTCATCTCAAACAATTTATTGAAAACATTACATTTAGTCATTTAGCAGATGCTTTTATCCAAAGCGACTTACAATTATTCAAACACCGATGGACGCACCCATCAGGAGCAATTAGGGGTTAAGTGTCTTGCTCAAGGACACTACAGCATGCAAGCAGGAGGAGCCTGGGATCGAACCAGAAACCTTTAGATTACTAGACGACCAGCTCTACCTCCTGAGCTACCATCCCTATACAAGGTGAACAAAAGCCAACAACAGTTGTGGGTACACCACAACAAAAAATGTCAATGTCTCTAACTTGTCATGTGCCCTTGAGCATCAATTACAGCTTGACAAGGATGTCTCATGCTGTTCACAAGTCGACTTATTGTCTCCTGAGGCCTGGCACCCCACTCTTCTTGAAGGGTGGTCCTCAGGTCACTGAGGTTCTGGGGCACAGAGTTACGAGCCTCTACATGGCGACTCAGCTGATCCCATAGATCCCATATTTTCTATAGGATTCAGGTCTGGAGAATGTGCAGGCCACTCCATTTGAGGTACCCCAGTATCCAGCAGCCGTTCCCTAATGATGCAACCTCGATGAGCTGGAGCATTGTTGTCCATAAACATTAAATTAGGCCTGTGTTGTTCATGCAGGGGCACAATGACTGGATTAATGATGTTATTCAGGTAGTATGGGCTTGTCACTGTACCATTCACAAAGTGTAGGGCAGTTCTGTATTGACTAGACACACCTGCCCACACTGTAACACCACCGCCAAAGGCTCGTTTGGTGACAAAAGTGGCTGATGCATAGCACTCTCCTTGACGTCTCCAACATCATTGGCGGCCATCATTTCTGCTCAACGTGAATCGACGTTCATCAGAGAACAGCACTGAGGCCCACTGGTCCCTCGTCCAGCGTAAATGCTCCCTGGCCCATGCAAGACAATGATGCCTGTGGCTGGTGGTGTGGTCAGGTACCCTTGCAGGTTGTCTAGCACGCAGACCACGCCAATGTAAATGATTTCGTATGGTCTGACGTGACACTTGGGTGCCTCTCACCTCCCTTAAATGTGCTCAGTGGCCACTTCCCTCTGAGAACATCCTGTTTGAAGCCTCACAATGGCGAGGTACTGTTGATCAATTGTTAGGTGTCGTCTTGGTCTCATGATGTCAAAATGTGAACAACATGATGAAGAGGACTGTTTAAATACCAATTCTAATTGAACCAGGAAATGTATTGGTCGATTCATGGATCAAACACCTGTTGTGAATTTTGCGGTTCAGCTCCTTGTTAGAGAACAGCAAGTTGTGCAAAAAGTACTGAAACATTGAACAGTTGGACATGTGCATTCAAAAGTTTAGAGAAGGTCAAATTAAGTTCACCTGTAAAGATTATAGTGCATTTTAGGTTCATCCTGAAATTTCACCCGAAAGCCGAATATCCCTAACTTTTTGTGAGTAGTGTATGTACTGAATTGACATTGCAACGCATCCGTAGATTATGCACAATAAGTACTAACTGGTCAATAGCTAACTAATTAGCTAACTAACTCATTCCTAAAATACAATTAATTAAATTAGTGAATAGAATAAAACAAGAGTTAAAAAAAAAAAAAAAAAAGTTCATATACAAAGTAAAAATACAAAAGGAAAAGACTAATATGTATATACAGATATGTGCAGGAAAGTGTCATGTGAATAAAGTCAGGTAGTGTGTGTGGAGATGTACAGTATACAACATTACAGCACAGCAATTAAAGTAGCACCGAACAGAAAAGCAATACAGCACAGTATGCTATAACCCATGACAGTGATACAGTATGCAGTACAGTATGCATCATATAATAAAGTAAGGCAGTGGGGCCTATCTGTGTGTCTCAGTGGGGGCCCCTGGTGAGTTCAGCGTTGACAGTCCTTATGGTTTGCGGGAAGAAACTCCGTCTCAGTCTTTGTTCTCACTGCTTGACTGCGGAGGCGCTTGCCTGACCGCAGCAGCTGGAACAGTCCGTTGTTGGGGTGATGAGGATCCTTCATGATCCTGCGGGCTCTGCTGCTACACCTCCTGGTGTATAAGTCCTGCAGGGAGGGGCGGGGTAGTTCCAGTGGTGCGTTGGGCTGAACGCACCACCCTAGAGCTGGTGGTCTAGTGATCTAAAGGTTGCTGGTTCGATCCCAGGCTCCTCCTGCTAGCATGCTGTAGTGTCCTTGAGCAAGACACTTAACTCCTAATTGCTCCTGATGGCTGCGTCCGTCGGTGTTTGAATAATTGTAAGTCGCTTTGGATAAAAGCGTCTGCTAAATGACTAAATGTAACCCTCTGCAGGGCCCGCCTGTCCTGAGCAGTACAGTTCCCTAACCAGGCGGTGATGTTGCCTGTCAGGATGCTCTCGACTGCTCCAGAGTAGAAGGACTTGAGGATCTTCACAGAGACTCTGAATTTCTTCAGCTGCCTGAGGTGGTAAAGACGCTGCCTCGACTTTCTCACTAGAGTATCTGTGTGGATAGTCCATGTTAAGTCCTCTGTGATGTGGACTCCCCGGTACTTGAAGCTGCTCACCCTGTCGACAGAAGTGCCATTAATTAACGCTGGGTGTGTCCTCGGTTGTAATCCTCTCCTAAAGTCCACAATCCGCTTCTTAGTTTTGCTGACGTTCAGGAGGAGGCTGTTGTCCTGACACCAGAATGACAGGTCAGCCACCTCCTCGCGGTAGGCGTTCTTGGCGTTGTCGGTGATCAGGCCCACCAAGATGTTGTCGTCAGCAAACTTGATGATGGTGTTGGAGCTGGACCTAGCCACACAGTCATGTGTGTACAGGGAGTACAGTAGGGTGCTGAGGACGCAGCCCTGGGGGGGATCCTGTGTTCAGGGTGAGGGTGCTGGATTTGTGCCTCCCCACCCTAACCACCTGGGGCCTGGCTGTGAGGAAGTCCAGGATCCAGGCACTTAGCGGTGTGTTCAGTCCTAGCTCCAGCAGCTTGACGGCGAGTCTGCTGGGGACTATTTCTCCTGAAAAGTGATGAAATTAAAATAAATGCTCATGTATTCCTGCACGCCTTTGGTATGTCATAGAGTAAAGCAAAGAAACTGTGAAAAGAGATAAGTTATTGCTAAAGAGATCAATTATATTCTGAAATGGCCTTGACAAATTTGTTTGTACCCTGCGACAAAAAAATAACACGCAATTTTCTCTGAAATAACTTGAAACTCACAAAAGTAATTGGCATCCATCATTGTTTATTCCATATTTAATATAAATCAGACTTTGGTTTTCATTTTTGATTCAACAGAATATTTTACATAATAAAACTAATGAAAATGGCATGGAGAAAAATGATGGGACCCTTAACCTAATATTTTTTTCACTGCAATCAAGTGATTTCTGTAGCTCTCAATGAGACTTCTGCACCTGTCAACAGGTAATATGGCCCACTCTTTCTGAACAAACTGCTCCAACTGTCTCAGGTCTGAAGGGGGCCTTCTCCAGACTGCATGTTTCAGCTCTTTCCATAGATATTCGATAGGATTCAGATCAGGGCTCAGAGAAGGCCACAGTCCAATGTTATGTTCTTATTCATTCTTGGGTGCTTTTAGCTGTGTGTTTTGAGTCATTATCCTGTCAGAGGACCCATGACCTGTGACTGAGACAGAGCTTTCTGACATTGGGCAGTACGTTTCTCTCCAGAATACCTTGTAGTCTTGAGATTTCATTGTGCACTGCACAGATTCAAGGCACAGTAGGTATGGTATTCTTTTCTTTGAAAGCTTAATTTTCTGTGAATTTTCTGTGAACATAGAGCTGATATGACTTGCCAAAAAGCTCCAGTTTTGACTCATCTGTCCAAAGGACATTCTCCCAGAAGCATTGTGGCTTGTCAGCATGCATTTAAGCAAATTAGTCTTGTTTTTTTGTTTTTGCTTCACTCTGACATACAAAAGGCATGCAGGTATACATTAGAAAATTGCTTTTAATCACTTTTCAGGAGGAATGAAGCATTGTTTCAATGAGCACTTCTATCTTGCCTAGACGATCCGCTACCTCGATTCCCATGAACGCTTAAAAAAACAAAGGGCGCCTGATATGAATGGAAAAGTGGAGTCCATGGGGTAGGTGCTCTGGCAACCCCCCCCCCTGCACGTACCCGTCGCTCAACATACAAATCTTATTTTAATAAGATAATTTTAATATATAATAGAATTTCATCGAAAGATTTAGATTTTTTTTCCCCTTAGTTTCTTACTTGTATGGAAAATGAAAAAAACATTGACCTAACTCAGAGAATTGGAGTGGAGTTTTCTTTTTTTTTTTGTTTCTCCCCAAGACAGTGGTGCACGCGTATTTTTATTTTAGAGCTATTTATTTTAGATTGTTTCCTATATGTATGAAACAACATTTTTAAACACAACTGAGTTAAGCGACTGTCCCGTTCCGTACTGTTCCGAAAAAACCACGTGTCTCCCCACTGTCGTTACAATAGGGACGCACGTGTCCCCGTTGCTTTTGGTTGCTTTGCGACTTAATTTAGTCAAAACTGGATGTTTCTGTGTAAATACTTGTAAATAATAAATCCTGCACCTCTGTAACGGGAAGACCTCATTTGTCACATTACATTACGTTCTATGCGTGCCCAAACCCCACCGCTTGGATGTGCGCGCCCCCGTTAAGGTCTGCCCGCCAATTGCTGTCTCCCAGCAAAAGGAATTTTGCACAATCGCCCAAGCCAAGTGTGCGCAGCATAAATGACGTACTTGCGTCACACAGCCAGTAACGTGCAACTATGAATGCCCGTGCTCTCTGATAGTGCACGCCCCATGAGCTGCATGGCTCGCTTGCGGCAACTATAACAGAGCTTTAAGGCCTCTTTTCTTCAGTCCGCTAGTAATGTGGTTGAAAGAGGGGCGGGGTACCGTTTTGGCTTACATTAATAGTCTTAATGGCTTTTTGGCTGGAATGACTCACCAGGAACTAATGGTGTGAGAATGTGTGGGTGCCCTGAAATAAAGGGACAAGAGCCTACCAATGTAAAACAACTACATCAACACGTCAGGTGATCATTCTGTAAGAACGTGTGTATTTCCTTGTTCAGTATTATGTTTTTCTACTTTTACAAATGGTGGGGTTGGGATGTGGCACTTTTGGAAAAATTCGGGCGTAAGTTAGTCCTGTAGACAAACACTGCCTCCTCCTGCCATTGCTAGACTTGACTGTGAAGGAAGTTTGTTCAGATATACTGTAGCCAGAGCCAATTTGCTCAATGGTCTCGAGTAGCCTACTGCCAAGTAGCTGGCAATATGGCGTCAAAGGGGAAACATATGGTGGATTGATGCACAGACATGGCCCATTTTGCCTAGACCTGGGGAGATATTTATTCAAACAGGGTTGGGAATATTGAAAGCAAAGGGCATCGAAAAGCACTGTTTTTTTTTTTTTTTTTTTTTTTCTTATATGCAATCTTTTACGTAATTTTTTTTTTTACATATAGAGGAATGAAGCAGCACTATTGTGTTTTTTATGTCTTTATACACTACATGGCCAAAAGAATGTGGACATAAAATCTAATGCGTGATTACCACTATAAGACCACATTTTAAGGGGATGGGGAATTCTGCTTTTGGGCAGTCTTCAAAAGAGTCAGACAAAATGGTCAGTGATTTCATCCCTGTCTATCCAGTACCGCATTAGGCTACACGTCAACTGTACGGTCAATGCAAGGTTGCCCATGGAAACAGCTAGCCTAGCTCACACCTTCTAACATTTCAAAATGTGTTGTTTGAGCAGTACATCCATCCATCCTTCATGATGAGTAAAAATAAAAATGTAAAAATTTGATTTTAGTTGTTTTAATGGCAGCTCCATTTGGAAGTACTTTTGAAGCATAACCATTTACCCATCCATGTTCGCAATCCCCAATTTGAATGAATATGGAGCTTCACGGTCGACCGTGATGTGATTGTAAAATGTTTAGAAGCTATAGCTTAGCCACGAAGCTGTAGGCCTCGCAAGCTCATAAAATGAGAGTACTTGCACGTAAAAATCGTCTGCTTTAAGAAATTGTTTTCCATGGCTAAGCAGCCACAAATATGCCCAAGTGCTCATGTGCATTTCGAAGCGTGGGCTGAAGTAGTGTAAAGCTATTCGATTCTGGAAGAGGATACACCATTTCTGAAGCATCTTGCAGTCCAAATGACTAGGCTGACGTCAGGCGAAGCTACCAGGCTGAATGCATTGTACTAACTGTAAAGTTTGGTGGAGGAATAATGCTCTTGGTTTGTTTTTCTTGGTTTGAGCTAAGCCCATTAGTTACACTGAAAATATATATTTTTTTAATGTTGCAGCTCCTGACATTCTAGATGATACTGTGTTTCAAACTTGGTGGCAACCGTGTGGAGACAGGTCTTTTCCAATTTCAGCATGATAATTCCCCCTGGCCACAACCCTATTTACCACATTTTCGGTTGACCTGGAAGTGCAATGTTGGTGCATCTGTGACCAGACTAATGCTGTTGAATCGGAATGGAAGAAATCCCTGCAGCAATGTCCAAACATCCAGTGGAAAGGGAATGGGTATCAACTCCCTTAATACCTGTGATTTTTGTGAGAAGCTGTTTGTCAAAAAGGTATCCAAGCGCTTTTGAACCATGTAGCGTATCTCACTTGTGATGTCAAACATAGTTCTATGTGAAAGCCTTGGAGGATGAAAGTTAGGGTGCTTTCAACTTTTAACCCTCTGTAATGTTTCATACTCCTAAACTCACTTATACCTGACTAGAAGCAAAATTTATTGTTTATGGTTGTTGTTTATGGCTTTTGAGTTTACTTACTGCCCTTCTCCCAACATGCTGGCTCACAAGGCTCACAGCAGTTTACAGTTGTGCTGCCACTTGTGCAGTTTGGGCTTGATCCCAGAAGGTGGAAAAATTATTTGCACCAATGCTGTCACTCAGCATTGGTGAGCAACATTAAGTGAAATTAATAAGCAAATCCATTTTACCATAACTTTTCTATTTTTCTTAATATACCTATGTACAGTATGTAATGGAAGATTAGACAGGGGAGATGGGAATCTGATCAAAATGGAGTACAAACACATGAAATCATACTATGACCTTGTTAAAAAACAATAATAATCTAATAATAATTCATGGTGATTATTCTCCAACTCTACTTAGAATCAAGCATCCATGGCTTATAGATTCCTAATCATGTGTAGGACTCCACATTGAACTAGTGTCTGATGCAGCTCATGTGTCTTGGGATGCCTATTGTTATTGTTAATGGTGAGCCATATTCTTAATTACAGCTTTGAAAACTTTGAACAATAATAATAACTGGGATTTATATAGCGCCTTTCAGGAACCCAAGGACACTTTACAATGGAAAAACAATATAAAGGGAATGAGAGGGGATGATGTCATCTTGCCTTCCTGGCCACTCTTTCCTTAGACTGCTGTCCAATGGAGAATCCACTGCCATAAATATAACTGACATAATTGTGTGTGTGCGTGTGTTAGCACTTTGTGAGCACTTCTTACTATGCATCAGAGAACTATAAGTGTGATTCTAACAGATACCTTATCCATAGTACGTATGTGCTAGTTTGCAATTTATTTTGTCATTTTAAAGCAGAAGTATTTCCTCAAATATAAACCGGTAATCAAATAAAAAACAGGCCTCTAATAAATGCCGGGTGCATAGTCTACACAAACAAATACAAGCCTGCCTCTAATAGAGACCGGGGAAAAACTGATCGTACCTGCGGTACTGTTCTGATGCGGAGCTCTGCTCGCAAACAAAACAAGTCAAAGCAGTGTGTTTTTATTGTAGATATATTTAAATTACTCAATTTTCTGCAGCTTCGGTACAAATCGATTCTTGGGGCAAATGCCCCATGCTGAGTGCTCTGAGTGCTCCAAGCAGGAACTGGTGCATTCAGTGCGAACTTGGAGTTGCTATTGCGGGGGCTGCCTTTGAGAGGTGGTCTGGCTGCTGGTTGGTTCCGGCGGTGGCTGCTGGGCGGAGGAGCTCTCCCCCAGTCCTCGCCGGACCCCCTGGGTGCTGCTGCTGGCAATCTGGAGAGGGTTGGGGCTTAGGCCAGCCGTTGACCCACTGGTAGCTCCAGGGCGTCTTTGGACGGCTGTATTGTGTCCCTTCCCCGTGTTGGAGAGTCCCTGTTCAGGTGCCAGTGTGGCTGTTTCGCCCACCACACGCCACCCAAGTGGCAATTTCAGGGACCTCCGGTACAGAAACACAGACGACGGGGTTGTAGAGACCCCAGTTTATTGTAGAGAGTGGGCTAGTTGGAATAAGCCCAGAAGCAGATGGAGACATGACAGGGGCTCCTCCCCTGAGTGGGGGTTTTACCCTTTGCTCGTTAGACCAACCAACGGTCAGCAGCCACTGTGATCCTCCACCCCAAATTACCTAGACCCAGGTCAGATGTGGCTGCTCAAACCACACCATCCCCACACCACAACAGTATATCAAAATCAGGGGGCAGTACTGGTTGAGGTAAACATACAATTACATTACATTTAGCAGACTCTTTTATCCAAAGCGACTTACAATTATTCAAACACCGACAGACGCAGCCATCAGGTGCAATTAGAGGTTAAGTGTCTTGCTCAAGGACACTACAGCATGCTAGCAGGAGGAGCCTTTGATCGAACCAGCAACCTTTAGTTTACTAGACGACCAGCTCTACAGCTCTGTGTGTGTGTGTGTGTGTGTGTGTGTGTGTGTGTGTGTGTGTGTGTGTGTGTGTGTGTGTGTGTGTGTGTGTGTGTGTGTGTGTGTGTGTGTGTGTGTGTGTGTGTGTGTGTGTCACAAAAAGTTAGGAATAGTCTGCTTTCGGGTGGAATTTCCTGATGAACCTAAAATGCACTATAACCTTTACAGGGGAACTTAATTTGACTTCCTCTAAACTTTTGAATGCACATGTCCAGCTGTTCAATGTTTCAGTACTTTTTTCACAGTTTGCTGTTTTCTAACAAGGAGCTGAACGGCAAAATTCACAACAGGTGATCCATGAATCGACCAATACATTTCCTGGTTCAATTAGAATTGTTATTTAAACAGTCCTCTTCATCATGCTGTTCACATTTTGACACATGCGACCAAGAGGACACCCAACAATTGATCAACAGTACCTTGCCATTACGACGCTTCAAACAGGATGTTCTCAGAGGGAAGTGGCCACTGAGCTTAGTGTTACAGAGTGTCATCAGCAGGTTGCAACAGAGATACAGAGAGACTGGAAGAGTCACAGAAAGGAATAGAAGTGGACGTCCTTCCCACACTGATGAGCGCTTCATTGTGAACAGTGCCCTGAGGAACCGGATGATGAATGCCACTCAACTCCAGGCACATTTAAGGGAGGTGAGAGGCACCCACGTGTCACGTCAGACCATTCGAAACCGTTTACATCAGCATGGTCTGCGTGCTGGACGACCTGCAAGGGTACCTGACCACACCACCAGGCACAGGCATCATCGTCTTGCATGGGTTAGGGAACATTTACGCTGGACGAGGGACCAGTGGGCCTCAGTGCTGTTCTCTGATGAAAGTCGATTCACGTTGAGCAGGAATGATGGCTGCCAACGATGTTGGAGACGTCAGGGAGAGCGCTATGCATCAGCCACTGTTGTCACCAGACAAGCCTTTGGTGGTGGTAGTGTTACAGTGTGGGCAGGTTTGTCTAGTCAATACAGAACTGCCCTACACTTTGTGAACGGTACAGTGACAAGCCCATACTACCTAAATAACCCATTAATCCAGTCCTTGTGCCCCTGCATGAACAACACAAGCCTAATTTCATCTTCATGGACGACAATGCTCCAACTCATCGAGGTTGCATCATTAGGGAACGGCTGCTGGAGACTGGGGTACCTCAAATGGAGTGGCCTGCACTTTCTCCAGACCTGAATCCCATAGAAAATCTATGGGATCAGCTGAGTCGCCGTGTAGAGGCTCCTAACTCTGTACACCAGAACCTCAATGACCTGAGGGCCGACCTTCAAGAAGAGTGGGGTGCCATGCCTCAGCAGACAATAAGTCGACTTATGAACAGCATTAGATGTCGTTGTCAAGCTGTAATTGATGCTCAAGGGCACATGACAAGTTATTGAGACATTGACATTTTGTGCTATACCCATCACTGTTGTTGACTTTTGTTTCAATAAATTGTTTGAGATGAGGAAATCACCATTGCATGCTTCTACTTAAATGCCCTACTTTCATGATATAATATCACTGTAGCGTGAACTTTTTACATTTTCCATAAATTTCACGCGAAAGCCAAATATCCCGTGGGTGTGCGTGTGGGGTGGTACTTTGACTTACAAGTTTAATTCGTTCTGTGACAGAGCTCGTAATTCAATCTGCTCGTATAGCAAATCAATTTTCCCCATTGAAATTAATTTAAATGCCATTAATCTGTTCCAGCTCCCAAAAAACCACCCCAATTTTTTTTTGTTATTGTTTTTAAATAAGAAAAAATTATTTATAAATAACAAATATTGTTTTAAAACATAATAAAAGAGAATGTAAAGAAATAAACTGGTTTTATAAAGTGTATTTACCTTGGAGATGACACGACATGGACTAACAGAAGATGCTGGCCGAGGTGGAGGGTGGAGGAGATAGGTGGAGGAGTTTGTTTTGTTTTGTGCTTTTTCGGTCGCTTTCTTTTTTTGCTACACTTTATTGCTGAACTTAATTGCTACAATTAATTTCTTTCCCGCTTAACTTAAAAAAACAACTTGATCTTCTTCACCAATGTTTGCCACTTAGAAAAAAAACAAAAAAAACAATCTTCTTCACTGATGTTTGCCTTTTTCGCCACGCCTTCCTCACTTTCATCTGCAGGGTTTCATCCTGCCTTTCAGAATGTTTCGAAAATTGGGCAAGTGTCGTTATATAGCGAAGACGCACGACCAGTTGCAACTTTTTCTGTGTGTTTCCTTTCAATGAACTCTGAAAGTCTCTCCCACATTCCCAACATTTCCTCTATCTCACTTGTAGAGATAACTTCCTCCGCTTCTTGTTTCTCTGCAGTACCAATTTCCTGCAAACCCTCCGTATGCTGCTGCGTCTGTAGCTCCTTTAACTCCACTGTCGTCAGTTCCTCAGAGTGCTCCTTGATGAGCTCATTTACATCTTCTTCATCCACCTCCAAGCCCATGGACTTTCCGAGGGACACAAGCTCCTCCACCACTGCAGCTTCGGGTTCGATCTGTTCGATCGATTCATCTGCTGGTCCATGGGCTGCAGGATACGGGTGGTGTTGGGTGGAAGGTAAAGAACCTTTATGAACGTGAACTCTTCGAGGATGTCGTTTTGAGGTTTGGCGGGTGAGCAGGTGCATTGTCCAGGACAAGAAAGGACTTGCAGGGGTAGGTTATTTTCCTGAAGATAGTTCTTAACGGCAGGACCAAAGACCAGGTTTACCCACTCCACAAAGTACTGCCTGATGAGCCACGCCTTCGGTTTTGCCCTCCACATAACCTGCATTTTTTTCTTTTAGGATCTTATGTGACTTAAAGGCTCTGGGGTTTTCCGAATGATATACGAGCAGCGGCTTGATCTTGCAGTCGCCACTCGCATTGGCGCACAGTGCGAGGGTTAACCTATCCTTCATGGGTTTGTGGCCTGGCATCTTCTTCCCCTCTGCAATTATGTAAGTCCTCCTTGGCATCTTCTTCTAGAAGAACCCTGTCTCGTCACAGTTGAAGACTTGCTGGGGGATGTATCCTTCGGCTTCTTTCATCTCGGCAAAAGTTTTGAGGTAATCCTCAGCTGCCTTCACATCCGAGCTCGCTGCCTCACCATGCCTGACGACGGAGTGAATGCCGGTCCTCTTTTTAAAATTCTCGAATTAGCCCCTGGCTTTAAACGAGTCTTCCGATGCCTCGGGGTCGGCTGCAGCAAATCACTGTAGATACTCGCAGATGATACCCTCCGTCATGCTATCTCCTACAAGCTGCTTCTCCGTCAACCACACCAACAGCCGATTCTCCATCTTTTCATGGACAGCGGTCAACAGCGTAGACATTATTTTAACGCCCTTGGCTGGCATAATACCCTTTATCGCCTCCTTCTGCTTCAGTATGGTAAATATCGTATAAGTACTACGCTCGTACTGCCTCGCCAATTCCATCACACGCACACCTCCCTCATGTTTTTTTATGATTTCATGCTTTAAGTCAATTGACATCACCCACAATGTGGTTAGAATTTTTTTTTTTTTTTTTTTTTTTTTTTTTTGCAATTTAACTGGACAAAACGCACAAACACGAGCACAAAACACAAGAGATGCTTCCACGGTCAGGTAACCACGTGAAGTGAACGAGTGAGACGCGGGATGCTGGCTGGATTCGCTCGCCACGCCAACTAGTGGCGGCGTACCTGAAGTTCGCTCTTCGTAACTCATATTTTTGCTCGCAAATCAATACAAAAAATTTGCGGAACGACGGGTTGTAACTCGGAAAGTGTGTGTGTGTGTGTGTGTGTGTGTGTGTCTTTACGTTAAACACTGAATAAATAAGATTAAATAATAAATATGTAAACCAAAAGTGAGCTAAATAAAAAAACATTTAAATATATAATATAATCATTGTCGTCTGAGATCAGTCCGATTAAGTTCCCGAATCTGCCCTCTGCAATTATCACTGTAAATCACAGATTCTTTCTTTAATTGCTCTACTTTTGCGGGGATGAAGGCCGTGCTGGGCTCAGGTGGGAAGGAGGGTGAGTGCAAGTTAGTGTTTGAGGAAGACCCGTTGTCAGCTCCGGGGGGGAGGCCCTAATGCAAGCTGCCCGGTTGGAGGGAGAGCGGAGGAAGCCCCGGCACACCTGGACCCCAACACCAGTCGAAGATTCTCTGTTTGTGTCACATGATTGTTCCTCTGCTAAACAATTGGCTGTCTTTGTAGGTAGAGGAAAACTGACTCAAACTGTACTGAAAATAAATCTCGTGGAACATTTCATCATGAAAATTATCGATTGTTTTATCACTCAGCCCTACATCTCACATCCTTAATCCAAATGCAGCATGATCGATGTCTTGTAGAAATGAAAATACATGGGTGTATAGATCGAGACTGTGATTATTTAAGACAAATTAAGTTACACCCATTTTAATAAATTGTACATCCTCTCTCGCATCTTGAAAGAGTTGGTTGCTATGCTTTGGTTTGTTTAAATCTCCCTTCATGCGTCCATGTTTGTCCTCTTTGCAAACACTTGGCAATCACAAAGCGAACATAAAGGACTCCTGTCCACATGTTTTGCAACTATTGATGATATTTATGACATACACGGCATAGCAGGTCAGTCTGCAATCTTGTCATTAGGGCTAGGTATTGAAATTTAAAACTTATGGTTTGCGACAGTATCAAGCGTGGAAACATTCTGTGGCAGTGAATAACAAAGTTTAATCGCTAAGTATTAGTAGACCAAAAATAAAACAAAAGATTTGTACAGTAAAAGTAAATGTAATTTACATTTATTTCTGTTAAAAGAAAATTTTGACTTGCTAACTATGGCAAGGGGTAGTGTTAATTACTAGTTCCAATCAAGCATTTACTATAACCTGTCTGCGAGTCACAGCCGGTGCTGGCAGAGGTTACTGAGGGAGGGGTTTTCTATTATCGCACATGGAACTCAGAAGGTTGACCAGACTCTTTCTTCCACTCCTCATTAAACTCCCTCCCCTCAAAAAGGTCTGTGCACCCAGAACTGTCTCTCTGAGTTGGAGAGCACAGAAAACCTCTCAACAAAACAAGCTGCACTCATCCTACATGACATGCCGCACTCATCCTACAGATCCTACACAATGTCTTTAGAAAGGAAGGTTTGCGTTCTTGCCCTTGGCCAAATTAGAGGCTAAGGGCTGCATGTCTTGTTTCCGGAACAGAAGATCTATGAATTGCCAGAAAATCTAAAGTCACGGCGTTGGGGCTACCACCTGTAACAAGGGCCGGATCCTTCAGCTTCAGCTGGACGTCCTCCATTAGTTCATCCGACTCTTCCCTTGTGGCCATAAAACAGTTTAATCAGGTTTGGTGTAAACTATGCTATCTGGTCTGATATTACTTCATAGCAACTTTTCTGATGAAGGCCTTGACAGTGTCAACATGCGATCAAAATACCTAAAAATAATATTGAAAGAAAATCTACTGATTACTGAAGAAAAAAGTTTAAAAACAACTGCATTTATAGTCAATTCTTAAGTAGTTTTTCATCTACTTTTCATCTATTTTTCTCCATTGATGAATGTAAAAAGCTTCTGTTCTGTCTATTTATTTATTTGTTGTTGGGGCTAATTCTTGTTTTTTGTTTTATTTTGTTCATCAGGCCTCATGGAGTTGGGTACCCAACGACTGCTGTGCACCAGGGAACTTGGTACACACGCGGTTCCCAGCAACCAACCTTAAAGGGAGGGGAACCTCGCCTGCCCCCTCCCCCGAAATCCCCCCCACACACGCACCCCCCCTTATCAAGCGTTGTATTTCCAGCCTCTTCCACTTTATTTACCCCCCCCTTCTGCGGCCGCACACATGAAAGGGAAGCTGAAACAGAACCTTCTGGTGGCCTGTCTGGTCATCAGTTCGATCACAGTCTTCTATCTAGGCCGCCATGCCATGGAGTGCCACCATCGCATCGAGGAGCGCAGCCAGCCCGGTGGGATTCTGGCGCTCTCCGACATGGGGGGAAGCATGCGGACCACCCTGCGGACCGGCCAGAATCTCAGCACCCCGTTCATTTACAATAAGGACATGCCACTCGTCTTCATTGGTGGTGTGCCCCGCAGCGGGACAACCCTTATGCGGGCAATGCTGGACGCCCATCCGGAGGTGCGCTGCGGTGAGGAGACCCGTGTCATTCCACGCATCCTAGCCATGAAACAGATGTGGAGTCGCTCTGGGCCGGAAAAGATGCGACTGGACGAGGCCGGCGTGACGGACGAGGTGCTGGACGCTGCTATGCAGGCTTTCCTGCTCGAGATAATCGTCAAGCACGGCGAGCCAGCGAATTTCCTCTGCAACAAGGATCCCTTTGCCCTGAAGTCGCTCTCCTACTTGGCCAAAATATTCCCACAGGCAAAGTTTGTGCTGATGATCCGCGATGGACGTGCCTCTGTCCACTCAATGATCTCGCGCAAGGTGACCATCGCTGGATTTGACCTGGGAAGCTATCGGGACTGCCTGACGAAATGGAATCGGGCCATAGAGACAATGTACAGTCAGTGCCTGGAGGCCACTGACAAGTGCCTGCCTGTGCACTACGAACAGTTGGTCCTCCATCCTGAGAAGTGGATGAGGACACTGCTGAAATTCCTAGACATTCCCTGGAATGACGCTGTGCTCCATCACGAGGAGCTCATTGGAAAAGCCGGAGGTGTATCCCTCTCCAAGTAAGTATTACCAAGTAGCTTCTCAGTTGAAGTCTGTAATTCTTTTTTTGGGATTAGTATAGACTGCTAAATAGTTATCACATATAGCCCTAGTTGTGAATTAAGTTCACATGGGGATAATTATGAAATGGAATAATTAAACACTAACATGTCAGTAATTGTTAACATGAATTAACAACTCTAGCCGCACCTGAAAGTCTGTTCTCAAATTTATGACAGAAAAGATTGAACTCTTCTTGATTTCCTAATTTGCAAATTAAAGGCCATTATGGGTGATTGCAGTAGTTACTCATGAATATTCTTTTATTCTTGTAAATTCTTGGGTCATTTCAATGTCCTATTTAATGTTGGAACTATACTGTATCTAGACTGAGCACTTTATTCTATGAACAAATGATCTACCCTTTAAACCAGGGAAAGATTATGTGCCATACTTTACCATACACATATTCTGTCAGACATTTGGTTTCCATACTGTGATATATATATATATATATATATATATATATATATATATATATATATATATATATATATATATAAAATCTCTCCTTTATTTAATCAGGTGAAAGTTGAGATTAAAATCTCTTTCAGGAGTGACCTGGCCAAGAGAGCAGCATACACACACCACGAGTGAACACAATATCCAGTTAATGTGTATGTACAAGGTCAAAAATCCAGTTATGATGCATAAACAGGTACAATTTTCTAAAGCGATTTCAGCGAAGATTTCCGTGAAATTTTAGGAACAATCACATTGACCAAGAGTACTATTTTCACGATGCTTTAAAATTGACCTCAATTCCCCCATAATAATCTGTAAGCTATAAAAAGGTTTAAACAGACTGTGGTAGATGAAGGAACACCATGCATCGTTTGGAATTATTTGGGTCACGGACACTGTATCTTTAAAGCCAAGACACTTTCTTCACTCTTTAAGGGGTAAGGTCTTTTCGATGTGGTGTCTGGAACTACTTTACTGTCAGGAGGTATAATTAATGTATCTCTTTTGACCCTGATGATGGGGAACCATTTTTTAGGGAGTGCTCTTTCTTAAAAGATCCCTCCTCTGCAACTGTTTAATGTTGATTTGACAAATAGTTCATTGCTGAGGTCATGGCACTCAAATATATATTTGTTATTTCAATAAAATCTTTATTCCAGGCCCACAAGATTTGCCTGGTGAACTGGTCATGCAAGATCACATTCCTAGTGCAATTTAAAGCAGTCCAGGCCTGCCCTAGTCTGCCGGGCTTATAACTACCAGCTCTTCAAGGAGGAACTCGAAAAGATAAGATGACAAGAGGAAAAGGATATTATTTTTGCTTAAATAGTGTACTTGTTGGTGGTAGAAGTTGAGTAGTACCATTCATATTTTTTTTTGTGCCACTTTTATTTCTGAAATGCAATACGTGACAAGGCAACCCAAGCACTATTACCTCCCACTAATTTTTAGAGGTTGGCTAACACCCTGATCCCATGACATCCCCCCCAACTCAGAGTGTGAGAACACTCATAATTTTCGATCAACATCCACTGGTTGGAGTTTCCCCTTTATCTGCCTTTTTTGTATTGCCCTTCCAAAAAAAAAATGGAAGAAATTTCTCTTTCTCTGTAAGTATTTGCAGACGGCATTTACAGGAGAAAAAGGCATAGGCCAGATGTTGTTTTTGTGCACAGACCTTCGTGGGCAAAATTGTAACCAAGTTTAGTCTTTATGTAGTTAAAAAATGTGTCAAATCTTATTTGCAAGATGCTAGGTATTTTGTTTGGCAAAGTCCCTTTTCATTGCCTATGCCTAATACAGAAGCCGCTAGGCAACACTTTGTTTCTGGGGAAATTCTAATTGGACCTGTTTTAGTGAGGTCAGAGAAAGTGTGTTTTTTTTTTTTTTAGGTCCTATAGATAACACTGGGAACCAATGAAGATACAATAATATGGCTAATAATCAAAATCTCAATTCAGAATATGAATGGGATTTCTTTTTTTCACTTCCGTATACTCGTTGAGCTCTATAGTCGTTACAGTTTGTGAAAAGGAGTTTGGTGAATTTGCACTCAATTGCTCTTCCTTTATTACCCGGATGTGTTGTCTAACTGAAACTGAATTGCAAGAACTGAATTTCAATTGTGAGAACTGAATGAATTTTCAGTGAGTATCAAATACAGTTCAAATTCAATTTCATAATATAACATTCAGTTTAAAGTTCATTGGAATTCAGTTCCAAACTAATAAATAGAATTTCTAAATATAGCTGCAGACAGCAATACATGGGGTCCAGTTTGGTCAGGTTTCGGAAGTTCCCGAATCGGTGCTCTGTGATTATATGCAGGGACGTTCGGAGCGGACAGAGGGACTCTGTCCTACCGCGGATTCTTTCTTTAATTGCTGTCCTTTTGCGAGGATGGAGGCCGTGCCGGGCTCGGATTACGAGGTGTGTGAATTTGAGTTCAAATTGGCGTTTTAGGAAGACCCGCCACGTCAACTCCGGGGGCCCTCATCCCGCTATGTGCTGCCAGACCGTAGAGCGCTGCGGCCAGGGAGAGAGTGGGGGAATGATCCTGCTGTATGATTAGCTGTTGTGTCACATTTTTGAAGTGACATATTTAAGGAGGCTTACGAAGGTAATCGAACTTACGTAATTTTAGTGGTGACTTCTTTCTTTGGATTCAATTTTCAATAAGTTATGTTTCCATGAAATACGAGAAACGTTGTGGTATTTCTGTGAGTAATTACCATATTACGACTTCTAGCTTTCCGATGCCTTGCTGGATCTTGAACGCATCACTCACTCGCACAGTCGAGGGGACTCGACCAGCTGGCCGGACAAGTTCTTGTGGACTAATATTTTTTTGTATTTTTTCATGAATGCGGCAAAGTAATGGTGACCAAAGAGATAAAATATCAATCAAACAGATCCACAGACATCTACCAGGTAAGAAGGTACATAAATACAGATATACACCTAGTCTCTAAGTCATCTCTAACCACTACAGAGCAAAGGAGTATACACTGCACACTGGACACGGTGCCAGTGTGCATTCTGAATCAGAACCTGTACATTTATACTACATAGTGTGATTACGTCATAAAGTGTGTTACTGTAAATTTCATCTCGTTCCATTTGTTTTTGAACGTTGGCGCATCGGTACCGGAACCACGACTGTCCTGCTACTGTGGGTCAAATTTGATCGTTTTTTTTTTTTCACAAATTTCTGCTCCGTATGTGGATCGATTTGGTTGAAATTTAAACCATGAGATGTTTGTGACATACCAGTTCAAACTACACCTCAACTGTGTTTGTAACTTCTGTCATTGTTGTGTTCCAGATTGTTTTATCCCTGTTGTAGATAATTTGGCCTTTGGTGAGGCCATGTCTGTGATTTAGGTCAAATTTGGAAGGTTTTTCACTTATTTCTACCTCCGTTTGGGGATCAATTTGGTTGAAACTTAAACCACGAGATGCTTGTGACATACCGCTTCAAACGGGACCTGAACTGTGTTCATAACTTCTGCCGTTATTTTGTTTCAAATAGCTTCAGCCTGAAAAACTTGGATTAATAATTAGGCTGGACCCCAATTATGATATTCAATCAGTTTTTCAGTGGAATTATTCAAGATAAACAATAAAATTAAAAATGATATGATTCAAATTCAGTTTTTTAATGCAATTATTCAGGTTTAGCAATTCAAATATAAATTATTCAAATTCAGTTTCTGACTCAGCGTGGAAAATGAGAGTTGCTTAGAAAGATAAATGCCTGCCAGCAACCCATCTAGCTCAGTTTGAGTAGTTGCATCAGTCTTGTTTAACTATAGATTGGAATAGTTAAGGACTTTTATTTGTACTGTAACTTAAGACTTGGTGCATGCTGCTTGACTGTCTGCTTACCTTGTCCCGTGCATGGGAATGGCACGTGACGGGGACGATTGAGTTGGACAAGGCATCAGAAGCCAGATCCAATACAGCGCATAAGGCTTTTTAATAATGGTCGTCAGGTATGGGTTTTGGTGATCGCCGATATGTTTTTTTAAATTTTTTTTAATTTTGTTGGGATCTGATATATCACAGCAATTTATTAATAATGATAACAAATTAGACACAAAATTGCTGAACTTAAATGAACATTTATTTAACAGTAATGTTACTGTCTGCATTGTCTCTGCAGTGTACTTATTTTAAATAAAAATGTATCAACTAAATAAATGTCCACAGGCTATCAAAAAACTAAACTTTGTAAAAATCTTGAATATAGTACATTATAATATAGAATTGAATAATAAAGAACATAAATAAACGATTAATAATTCAACAATAAAAAAAAAAACTGCGTCACGCTAAAGTCTGGTTGGGAAATAGTCTACCCGTTACAGAAGTGCAGGATTTATTATTTAGTATTTACACAAAAACATAGTTTTTACTCAATTAAGTCCCAAAGCAACGGAAAGCAATGGACGAGACGTGCGTCCCCACTGTACCAACAGTGGGGGCGCACAGGTTTTTTGGAACGGAATTGAACGGGACAGTCCCTTAACTCAGTTGTGTTTTTAAAAATGTTCATGTCATACATGTAGGAAACAAACAAAAATAATTCAATCTAGAATCGATAATGGGGGCACTGAGGGTACCCGAGCACATGCCCAGGTTGTCCTTTTAATGTGCCGCATTTTTTTTATGCGTGAATGGGCATAGGGGAGCGCCTGTGATCTCTGTGCCCGGGATCTCTGAACAGTGTGACTGAGAGGGGGTGAGGCTATGTGGGCGGCCAGGTTTGTGACTTGCTGTCAGAGAGAAGAAGCACTGCTGGTACCAATATATTGATAGTGTGGAAAATTAGTATTGAAACCGGTTCAAATTATTCGCAATCTATGTATAGAAAAAAAATAAAAAAATGTATTCTATTTTTATTTTTTTAAATCGCCCTCGTGAGCGCAGGCATCGGCCGATGCTGATTGCAAATATCGGCCCAATTATTTCCTATAACTAATTACTTATAAATATATTTTGTTGGAAGGGATACAAAACCCAATGTTGTGAGCTTGAATGACGTCTAATTGAATTCAGGATTTCAGCATGCTTTATCTTTCTAGTTGAGCTTACTTGAGTGCTCTATTCCTGGAATTTCCAAACTTTTTTTATGGCTTCTTTTATGACATAGCATTGTGCCATGTGTTACTAACATTTTTTGTTGTTAAATGTTGATTCAGCTAGTCATTTTAATGTCTGAATTGTAAAATAAGTGCTCAAGGATCAAGCATTTAGCTGTTGACTTCGGATCCGCTTAACAGGGTTCCGTTTCCACCATTGCAGGTCATATTTGAAAATACTGTAATTTACAAACTTGTGCTGTATCATATTGTACTGTGGACCCACATTGCCTGTTTACACACCAATTGCCAACCATGCAAGATAACAACCAACTTGTAAGGAGTAGTTTGTGGTAAGATGTTTTGATCAAGGTCTCAGTCCAGCCACTCAAATAATATTCTGCATGATTTTTTTTATTTTTTATTTGTATCCTCAATAGGTCTGTCCAGTAAAAAATGTACTGCAGAAGTTCATGCTTATTATCCCTCATCTTTTATTTTGGAATTATTTTCTTAGTTAAATCTGTAAGGGATTTAGACTCTACCCCAGTCATGGTTTGATCACAAAATGATTTCAGAGCGCTAATTGTTCTAACATTTGAAAGTCATGAGGCAGTCAGCAGTCTCCTCAAAGGCATCCACTAAAAGGGAGCAACTCACTCCAACTACCTCATTAATCGGAAATGATTTTCTTACACACTGCATTATTCATTCTTATTCTTTGAATCAGACAGCGGAAGTAAACAACAATCTCCTATAGATTACAATTTATTAATACTGGCATAGCACCAGCAATTGGTCCAGTCAATTAAAAAAATACCTGGTCGTACATTAAAAATAATCCAGCTTTTTTCCATCTGCTATTAATCATATTTCAAGTAAAGATTTAATTACTTAGATATAAAGCAACTGGATTCCATTCCATTTTCCCCAAAGCTTTGGTAAGTTGAAGGTTAATCCTTTCCACCAAGTAAAGCAGTTATGTGCACATCCTTCTAGACCGACATTTCTCCAACTTAAGAAACCAGGTTCACAAGTGCTCTTGAGCCCTGGTGCTGGGGGGCTCAATTCTAGGGCCGCGGAAAAACCTCAAGGGCTCTCGAGTCTTTTCCATAGTAGCAGGAATGTCTTTGCTTTCGCCATTTCTCACAAGAGTGACACGGTCCTCAGCTAAGCGCTTAGTGTATCCATGGTCGGAAACCCACTACCTCACCCCTCCACCCCACCCTGCCATTTAGCACACTGATCACTCCTCAGATCATTGATTTCCGTCAAATATTAATAAACCACGACCTAAACCAGAGTGTGCCGAGTTTGATGAGGCAATGCAGACTTCAATGTTTTCCACTTCCTCTCCATTGACAGTTTATTGTTGTTCAGAGATAAGTGTTCAGCTGGCAGGAGCAGCTTCACAATCTAGAGATTGCACCAAATGTCCCCCTAGAGAGTATTTTGATCTATTCTGAATAGATGCAAAAGGAAATCGGGAGTAAAGTGTATCCCATTCCTGCAGGGTAATATTTTAGTAAGAGAGGTTTTGTATTGGATAAAGGACCGGACACTGATGTTTTGTTGAGTTGTGATTTTTATGTACATGTGATGAGAGTTGACACATCCGTGGCACCCCAAGACAAGCAGCCAGCAGTCGTATCCCACTATTCTCCTTCCAATCACTTTTTAACTCGTAACATATCTCTCTGAAAACTAGAGTCAAACCTCTTGGCCTGTAGTAAGGCCTGCTTTCTAAGGCTGGACTAGTTTCTCATCACAGAAGCCCAGCCCTGTCAGACCACTACAGTACCTCAGTCCTAAATGGATTCTGATATGGTTTTATGGAAGTTGAGGGCAGCAGCCTGTAGCCTCCAGGGTAGGGCGGCTGCATTTTTGCCATGGTAAATGTTGGCGCCTCACCATCCCCAAAGTACTTTTCCCCGCAGTGCATTAGTCAACCCCCATGACACCTGGTGAAATGAGTGCCTCTTCTTGACTACTAATACCACCCACTTCCCCACTGCTGTATAGGTTTCAGGTCCCTATCTGGCATGGCAATCTCAATCATAAGGGCAGCCAGCTCTCTACAAACAGGGCCTCTTATTCAGCGTTAACATCAATTACTCTGTCTTGATTTAGCAGAGGCCACGACAAGCCAAGGGACCTGTTCCATTACTTAGCAAAGAGTGAGCCCCCCCCCCACTTTCTCCCTAACAACCTCCCTCCCTATTTCATGATCTCAATCTCTCCCATCCTCCCTTATCAACCCGGGGTGATACAGAACACCACCTGGGTTAGAAGAGCCCAGCCATAAATAATTGACAAGCCAGAGTCCATTAAAAGCAGGGGGTTTGAAGGGAAGTGGTCATGTGACCTGTGGGGAGCTTTTCTTTGTGTTAAGTCGTATTCGAGGCCTCAAAGACAAGTGGGTCGGCATCTCTTGCTTTCTTGAAAGGGAACTCTGGCCAAGATTTTAGAGTGAGAAGTTGGGGGAGTGAGAAGGCTTAAAAATAAATAAATAAAATGAAATTGTGGTGATAAAGAAAATACCGTATTTTCACGACCACAAGGCGCACCGTACTAAAAGGCGCAGTCTCAGTTATGTGTGCCACTTAACACACTTATGTGTGTGTATTTAACACACACATAAGGCGCACCGGATTATAGGGCGCGGGTTTTATATACCGGTACATATCCTCTACTACGTTTAAATACCTCTACTGCGTATTTAAAAATAGAGCGGGAGCAAAACTGAGTATGTTTGTGCTTTATTCATGTATTTATTACAAAGTATTAATCAAACCCATCGAAGTCATCATCCTCTGTTTCTGAATTAAACAGCTGCACTAAATCAGACATGCCAGTTTCCTCTTCTTCGCTGTCAGTCACTTCCCGTGCCGTGCGGCTCCTCGGAAATTATGCCGGCTTTTGCGAAAGCTCGAACAACAGTGCCAGCAGACACGTTAGCCCAAGCATCTACAATCCATCCGCAAACTGTGGCGTAACTTGCCCGGCGCTGCCTTCCACTTTTCGTGAAACTGTGGTCTCCGTCGGTCATCCATCGCTCCCACGCCGCTCGCAGCCTTACTTTGAACGGCCGGTTCACACCGATGTCGAGCGGTTGAAGTTCCTTTGTCAGACCTCCCGGAATAACAGCAAGCACAGCGTTCATTTGTTTCACCTTGTTTTTCACATCGGCTGTGAGATGGGCACGCATGGAGTCACAGATTAACAGCGATGGTGATGCGTGGAAAAAACCACCTGGTCTCCTTACATACACCTCCCTCAGCCACTCTTTCATCATCTCCTCATCCATCCAGCCCTTTTCATTTGCCTTAATAACGACTCCAGCTGGAAAAGTCTCTTTAGGCAAAGTCTTTCTCTTAAAAATCACCATAGGCGGCAGTTTCTGTCCATTTGCGTGGCAGCCAAGCACAACAGTAAACGACGCCTTTTCATACCCCGTTGTGCGTATCGCTACCGTGCTGGTCCCCTTCTTCTCCACCGTGTGATTCACCGGGACGTCGAAAGTGAGGGCACCTCGTCCATGTTGGCGATGTGGCTTGGCTGGATGCGTTTGTCGGCGATGTGTTTGCTGCAGTAGGAGTGGAAGCTCGCCAGC
>NC_137197.1:31044505-31049226 GCF_960531495.2 Zeus faber | reverse complement strand
GAAAGGCCAGAGGGGGCAAAGGCATTCAAATGGGGGGACAAGAGACAACAGGTCAGGGGGCCCCCATTTAGCTTTCGCTTCTTTTGTTTTGTCTCAGAATATTTTTAAATTCTAACTTCCCCTCCATAGTCAGTGGGAATTGTCCCAAAGAAATCCTCTTTTGTATGTGGGGTTTGGAAAAAATCGAAACAAGAAAAAAGTCATACTAGCATATTACCTAACACAGTGGTCTTCAACCAGGGATCTGCGGGGGCACTGCAGGGGTCTGCCAATTCTTTTTTAATGTAAAAATATTTTTTGTGACATTGTTTATTTTAGGCAAAAAAAAACAATCATATTGAGTTAACAACCATGACGTATTTATAACATATTTTAGTAACCAGCGGAAAGTGACGCTGTCTTGTGTTTTTGAGTGACGTTCAAAAACCTCTAAATTATCTTGTGTGTCTGACAGACATAACTGCTGCATGCTGAACTTCAACAAAAGCACATGGTAAATGGTTTGTATTACCGTATTGATATCAAACACAATGTAAAACCCTATTTCAGATTAAACCCTAAAACCCTATTTTATTCGTGAAAACTGAGAAAAGGTGGACTTCACTGTTTCTTTCAAACAGACCATTTAAGACTAGGTCTACTGTAGATTAAAAAAAAAACTACTGAACTTATAGTAGTCGAACCTGGACTAAATTATAATAAAAAGCCTAAACAACATTTCAAATCCTATTTCAGATTAATGAAAACTTTATTTTATTTGTGAAAACAAGAACAAAGTAGTATTTATTCAACACAGACGCGCTGTCTCTCCAAGACACTTTGGGAACTGAAATAAATCTAAATCTAAAATAAAAACATACAGGAAGGGTAATCATAGTAACTGAGTTTATAAATAGGTTGATAAGGCATTATAAATATGTTATTAAATGCCAGGCTCCAGGGGGTCCCTGCTCTGTTTCTTCATCCACCAAGGGGTCCTTGGGCTGAGAAAAAAAACCTGATCTACCACACCAAATTAATGTTAAGTACAGCGGTAAACATAGTATGTATCAAATAGTATGTGAAAAGAATCAGGATGCTGGATACACTAGTTGAAAGATCTTAGTGTGCACACGCCGCAGGCGACCATATCCCACAATGCACTCTGAGGTGAGAAGAATTCAGCTTGAGACACATGCACGAGTGAATACAGTTGAGTAGCCATATCATGTCTAGCGAGGAGGTATCAGCCCAAGCAAAACTGCTTTCGCTTTCCTTACTGTGTTACCTTTATTAACCCTACAAATATTTTTTCTTTTGTTTGGTATGTTCTTTTATGTACTTAGCCATTTTCCTCCAATTCAATTTCAATAGCGGAATCATCGCTCAAGAGAATATAAAATGGATGTATGGAGGGATAGATGAGTCATTCCCAGTTGTTGAATTGTCGAGAAAAAAAGTTCTGTGCCATCCACAAAAAAAAAATGGCTGAACGTGTTTTATTCTTTTTTTTCAGAGGGCAGCTGGCGGGGAGGGCGGTTCAACCGAATAAGGAGAGGCCTCACTCCACGCCGGCAGTAGCATATTGAGTGTCCATCCGAGTGTGAAATTACCAGATAGAAATCAGTGGCCCTGACATCCATCATATGTTTTAAGATATGAGGCCTCATGCACACACACACACACACACACACACACACACGCACCCACACACACACACCCACACACACACGAGCAGTGACCACTTAGGCTCTCTACAGTCGTAGTCACAGAGGGCGGTGCAGTTTTGTATTCCCGGCCCATTTCCTTATTCAGTACTGCAATAACCTTTGTTTTCCAATTTGTCAGTTGTGATATAGAAGCGGCCCGTCTCAGTCTAATAAAAGAGCTTGAGTGAATGCAGATTGTGAATTGCATTTTTACCCCCGGAGGGGTACAAATAACTCCTCATTAAACATTAATAGTTTCTCCACTTGGACTCTATAAAGCAGCCTTTGGCATTCTGACATGGGGCGTTTTTTGTTTTTTTGGGGGGGTTAGGAGCGTATGTGGATTTATGAAATATCCGTAAGAGTAACTCCAATTCTTTATCCCCCCCCCCCCTTCTTTCTTTGCTCAAGGTCAAGAAAATGAACCTCTGCATGCACACATACAGTACGTACGCAAACATGCAGGTTTGTATTCAGATTCAGTCAATTTCAGATACCAGGGCTCAAACTCACCCACACAGCTCAGAACTAAGAAGGGATTGTGCAATTTTGAGGGAAGTAATTTTTTTTTGTCTATCTTACCCAGGTTGTCTGAATCTGGGTAAGGTTGCCTTCATTTTTTAATTGAAATTAAACAACTTTTTTTTTGGACACATAGCTATTTATCCATATTTATTTCTCTACGATAATTAGCTGTGAGCAAGTTGGAGGTTGTCAGGTAGGAAATGCAATGCCTTGCCTGAGAACAAAACTCTTGAACTGGAAACCCAACAGCCCCAACTTGTTGAGTTCCACATGTGGTGCACAGCCGAAAATGACAGATGGTAAATGTGGCTGTGTCCAAAAAAAAGGGTTTTTATTTATACCAATTTTCAGATGTATTGTTTAAATGACTCAGCTTTTGGGATGCTTTTTTCCTAATTTTGCAGGAGTGAGGCTAGTTGATTCCCCCTGCAGCCATGCATTAAGCAAACACAGTTTGCATTCAGCACACCGGTATCTCTGTACTGGACACGCAGGGATAAAATTGGTATTGACCTTCTCATTTCAATCTGAGTAAGCAAATTTCCCCCCAAAAAATTTAAGTATGCGTCTCATTCAAAAGGAGGGTGTGCACTGTACAGTCCCGTCTACTCAAAACTTTTGGTCCTTTAAGCCTTAAACTTCTTGGCAACTTCTTGGCCCAACAGTCCCTTTGAAAGAGCTGAAGTTTGTCACATTAACGTATTTTCACATTTCACATTTATCAATATGAACTGGCCACAGGCATTAATCATTTATCCGTTTCTACTTTAGAAACTCCTAATGTAAGTACTATTGAGAGTGAATTGTTTAAGTAGTTAATGATTCATTTTTGATGACATTGATTTAAAAAGGATCACTCATTAATTGCACTGGTCTCGCGAGCACCTGTCCAGCCCTTTGCAGCATTGTGGTTGCAAAAAGATAACCTCTGAGGGGTGAATTCACAAAAGGATTGCAGCTTCTAAAGCGGCGCAAATAACAGAAAAAGCAAGCATCAAATTCACAAAGCACCCGCAAAGGGTAAAATGCATCGAAATGCACGTCTCGGGGCCCCGGTGCTACTTGTGTGTATTTAAATTTGATATTAAGGATACATTTGGTGCAAAAAAGAGCCTCATTGCAAAAAACATCCAATTCACAAACAATCGCCACATGCAGCTCGAGTGACGCTATTACTGTCTGTAAAGACCTGGCGGTAATTGCGCAGACAAAAACAAAGGCAGCGGTGTCAATCGGCTTCCTGCACGATCACAGCATATATACATGTCCAGTTCAACATTCAGATTGGAAGATAATGGAAATAATGCAGTGTCCGGACCATTACCCCGGACCATTCGGGAAATGGTCAGGGGGCTGGTGGTGGTGGATTTTCAACATCGTCTTTGCTCGAATATGATCATTTGGGTGGTTTCATTTCGACCTCGATTTTGGGAGTGTAGCTTACAAATGTGATTCACAGTCTTGCAGCTGTCAATCAGTTATGGTGTTAACAGTACAAAATGCTTTTTTCATGAAATTTTAGCGAAAACACAAATTATGTGATTCACTGCAGTGTAAAAAAATATTTTGTGCACGTTTTGTACATGGCTGCTTAACATGTCTAGTTCCTACTGCAACTCCATGATTTTGCATGGGTCTTTCCTCTTGAGAAAGCCTTGGTTAGATCTTGATTTGATCTTGATTTGATTTGATTTGATCTTTCGTCACCGCTTTCCCTGCCTTGCTTAATACAAGATTTGAGTCGGGAGCACATCGGTCAGAAGTGAGAAGACGGCAAGAGTAAAGATAATTACGTGACTGCGAATGTTGTCCAAACTTTGTGAGGGAAGCTTTAGCTCCTGAACACATGGGTTGTAGAGGCAGATTAAGCATTAGCAGCAATTGATTGGATGTCCTGACTTTGGCACCGTCAAATATTTTTTTCATGTATATTGGATCTTGCAGTCACACATACACACACCCCCAAGCCGGCACACACATACAAATAGACCTCTGCTGTTCATGCATAAACATCAGCCATAGGCCACCACATGCAGCAGAGTCTAGAAATATGCTGATCACTGTGTGAACAATCCAGCGCAATGCATACTAATCACTCGTATCGTTTGCCTACTCAGTCAATTGAAAATGTCTGAAAATGAAAGTGGTGGAAAATATATGCTACGGAAGACCTGCATGAATTTAGAATTCATAGACCAACCCTGTTAACTGTTAACTACCCTGTTTGCGGCAACATAAGCGATAATAGTATTAACCAAATGCCAAGGCCCACACTGCCTAAAGAAGGAAATGGACCAATTGAATGGGAATTGAAAAGAGCACTTTGATAATTTATCACAGATTGGAGCTGGGCCCAGACAATGACAATGAATGGCTGTTCTACACGGTGGTGTGCATATGGGCTTAATGATTCAGCATTAAGCCCATATCCACTGCATGCCACATGGCAAAATAGTGGAACTGCTGCTGTGGACTGCAATATGGACTGATGTCCACATACCAGAAGTA
>NC_137197.1:30947005-31039505 GCF_960531495.2 Zeus faber | reverse complement strand
TAGATTTCTCTGCTGGTGGTTGTCCGTGATAGACCCAAAGCATCAGTGTTTGTTGTTGTTGTTGTGTTATTTTTTACAGTTCTAAAGTAAATCAAAGTAAAGACTAATGTATTTTGACTAAATGAGCGAATGATTGTAAAACATCCCTAAATTCCCAAATCACTAACAGTTGAAATTGACACCGCAATGGATTAGTCTTCTGGCAACACGTAGCCATAAGGACACCTCTCCAGCTCTCATATTGAGATGTGAGTGATTTTACATCAGAAGAATGTTAACGTGTTCGTATTACTCTTTGTAAAAGTACTACCGAAATCACATCACTTAGAATTTTTGGTCAGTTAGGACCAACTTCCTGCTTTCTACTTCCTTCCTACCACTCTGCTTTTTTTCATATCTGGGAGGACAGAGCTCGGAGAGTGAGTGATTGTGGGAAATGTGGTTTTCATGATTACTTTTCTCTAATGGACAAAAGAGCTGTGGCCAGATTCCCCCACTAACGGAAAGAAAACACAGGCGCAAATAAACAAGATTGAATTTTTATGGCCAAGATAGGAATGAAATGATTGGCATTCAGAAGTGTTTACTGCCGCCTCCACCATACTGGCCCTGAAAATTGAAGAATCAGCTGACTCCATTGCAGAATGTCATCTGGCCTATTCTGGATGCAGTATATTACTGCAGATAATGGACACCAATATTTTTTGCTGCGCCAGCTGCTACTTTTGGGACAAAGAGTATGACATATTTGCTTCCAGAACATTCCGGCCAATACATATCTTATCAGAAACATGGAACATGGAAACAGGAACATGTTTACTTCTATTCCTGTCGACCTCCCACCAAAATGTGGCAAGCGCCAACTTGTAAACAGTGGCAAAAAAATGCAAAAGTATTGCCATTCCCCGAAAAAAGTCTGGAGGACAAAGTAAGTGTAAAAGGTCTGCGGCAGTGAAACATGGCACTGGCTTATCTGGATTCAGGGTCTGCTCTCGTTGTGGCCCTGTGTTTTGGGATTGATTAGTATTCTTCATGTAATTCTGGCCAGAGAGGCAGGTAGGGGTGTGGGGATAACCTGTTCCCCCGTGGTCAGGGAGCTTATACTTCAGATATGGAAAATGATATTGCCCCAAGATTGATTCAATGAGAAGCGAGAGAGAAAATCTCTGAAACCAAAATATGTTTTCAAGGAGAGAAGATCAAATGAGGTGAGAGAGAAAGGAAACCAAGGAGAAAAATAAAGTATAATATTCAGTGACACAGTAGGAGGCAACCAAACAAGCCAAAGCATCAAAGCAGACGAAGAGTGTCTCTCGATAACAGCCCAAATTCTGAAATGACTTAAAAATCAAGTTACATGTTATATGCAGAGTTTTACTCTGAAGGGTACGTGCCAAAAGATGGGTCACTCTTCTTAGAGTTTATGTTCCGTGTGACTTAAAGATTACTGGCATGAACAAAACTGTAGGACATTATACTAACATGTATATATAGTATATGAACATTTTTTACAACGCATAAAGACAATCCCAGTTCAGGTTACAAGGCATTTGGGGCTAAGGCCAACACCGAGGCCAAATTGTTGAAAACCCCAACAGCAGATTGTCATTTTTCTGTTCAACAAGCTTTTTCAGAACTTCAATTCAAGGTTGTGATTGATTACCAGTCCGTTACCCAAACCCCTGAACTATTGTGTCCTTGCCAGATTATCTCTCAGATGTAACCAGTGAAAGCAAAGAAGGAACCAATAATAAAATGAAAAGAAAAAAGGTAAACGAGAATGCAGACTCATGGGAACTGGTGTCATAAGATGCTCGACTGACAGCGAGGGAGTATTGCAACAGAATTTACTTAAATTTCCAAATACTGTATATCATGAGCTTCGTCCGAAATTACATACTATGTTAATTGCATACTATTTTAGAAAATTTGTATTTGGTATGTCCCTCGTACGTATGTCCATAGTATGCTCGATTAGTATGTGGAAAGCATCAGGATGATATAGTTAAGCCGGTGAAATATTGTAGTATGCAAACACTGCACACCACGCTGACAAACATATCCCACAATTCATTGTGAGGGCAAGACATAGGTGAAGGTTTGTATACTGTGTCACCAACTTGTAACGTGCTAAAAGGATGATGTACTGTGTCTGAAAAGTGTTCAGTGTTCAGTGTTGGAAAGAAAGGTCTTCCATGTGAAAACCTGCCCTATTTGGATAATAGAACGAAAAAGTTTTAAATATATATTCCCATTACAGGAACTTCAGGTGTATTTTTTATTTTTATTTTTTGATAAACCTGTGCTGTCAGCATGCTGGGCATACAACACAGAGTATTTGCATGCCATTGCATCTAGGACAGAGTTAGTCTGCAAGTTCAACTTCTCAACCAGCAATACCACTCTTTATTAATTCTTTAATAATCAAGAACTGCTTGCAACAACTCTGTACTGTGGACGACCTGTGGCATGACAAGAGCACAGTTTTTTGTTATACAAAACTGCCACCACTCCCCCTCTTTGGAGAAAAATCGTACAATGTTTTGGTCTTTAAACAACAAATTACTACTCCAAGAGGGGGAGAAACACCACGGGTGGGACAAATAAACATAGAACCAAACAAAAACTTACACATAGAAAAACATGAACATAGAAATGTCAGATGACGACATGTATCGACAAAACAGAGTTAATTAAGTCCAGGAAAACTGGAACAGCAATTTGGCACGTGGCCTCTTCCTGTCATAGTTATTACAGTAAATGAGGGAGGAAAGGAGAAGGACGTAACCAGGAGGGTGTTGGGGGTGCGTTCAAAGCAGGTGCTGGTGGTGTGTGTGTGCCTGTGATGAAACTGCCTGAATGTAAATGGGAATGTGTGTGTGTGTGTGTGTGTGTGTGTGTGTGTGTGTGTGTGTGTGTGTGTGTGTGTGTGTGTGTGTGTGTGTGTGTGTGTGTGCGTGCGTGCGTGCGTGCGTGCATGTGATGTGTGAAGTGTCCACTGGTGAGTGTACAGGACTAGTCCAAATTTGTTCTGTTGAATGAGGACAACCACCAGCGCCAAGTGCAAGGGCGAGGCCCACTCCAGCGCAACCGGCCAGATGCCCCATCCAGCCGCAAGCAACCATCCATGTAGCCCAGAGTGTTCAGCGCAGGACACCTGGAGGTCAGCCCCCCCCCCCTTTCGTATCTTAACCCACATGCACGACAGCAAGCGACCTCCTAGGGGCCTTGGAAGGCACCCGGCGGCACTCTCCGCAGCCCCGCCGGGTAACAGCATGCCAGAAGCCATCCGGCACCAGGTGCAAGCCACCAGGACCCCAACCCAGCCGGCAGTGGGCCCACCCGGTCACCCCCCAGCCAACCCACCAGCGCCCCGCCACCCCAGAAAACCCCAGTGCTGAATGTGTGCTGTTGGCAACCGCAGTTAAAATTGCGGGGGGTGGGGGTACGAGTCCTCCAAGCATGTTGAACCTGAATGACTTGCACACCTTCTGTCCCGCAGACACTGGTCTGGTGTAGTGTTTTTCGGAGAAAGATACATGTGTGAGTGTATGTGCTCGAAGCTAATATCAGTGGTATTAAAATTGCAGGACGGACGAGAAGCACGTCGGGGCAGGAGCATGACGGGCAAGATTCCAGCTGCCCGTGACATTCCTACCCACATAGCTCGCACCCCACAAGTCCCACAAACCCTAGGCTTATTGGCCTAGTAACTTCATGTGTGGTTGCTATGCAGTAACACCACACGTCGGCACAAAGCTGTTTAAGGTGTTGCAGAATTCTCACTGCGTGGTCGGTGAGGCAAACCTGTTATGCTACAGTAAACAAACAGAGAGTATTAAAGATATTTATTCTGTAGAATAAAGAGAAAGACACAGATGCACTTCAAAACAGTGATGCTGTCCATTCTAGTTTTACATTTAAAGAAGCCAGCTTTTATGTTAAGAAAAGGTAGGGCCTATCCTGAGACTAGCCATGTGATTCACTGTTGTCTTCAGTAACACCTGAGAACTGTTTTAACAAAGGAAAACATCAAACACTATCGGTGCAGGGAAAGCATACATTGAGTCTTTACAAAAAGGTCCTTTTATGAGCTAGAAAAACACAGACAACGACTAAAACAGTTGTGCCATTTTTGACAACAAAACATATGCCCCTCAGCATTTAGACTTCACTTGGTTGTAAGGTATTATTATTCATGAGCATTTTTTCTACCACACACCCTCCTTTTGTTCCCAGTGGATCAATACAAAATAAAAATGCACTATGACTAAGATTTCATATAATTGAGGCAAAGGGATCAAAAAATGACATATAAATTGAATACAATACAATTTTACTTCAGAGATGTCCCAAGTATTCTATCTCATTGAAATCCTCTCGAAAACACACATCTAATAAAAACTGTAACCAAAAAATAAATAAATGAACATCCCAGACAGAAGTCGCATCTGACATTTCACTGCATATATGTGTGAAAGTATGTAAATGTATGTGACGAATAAACCTCTTGAATATTGACATCTCTACCTCAAATTGGCCAAAACTCTCTTCCCATATTTAACTAGAGAAGAGTAAAAGGCCAATAAGGGTGAGAACACACTAAGGAAAAAAAACAAGTCGCACTGAGAGGGAAAATCCTGTGTGAAGCCATTCTACAACCTTAACTAGAAAACAACAAAAAAAATCATGAACCAGACTATGAAAGTAATGAACATGAAGAGATTCCACAAATACATAATGCTATGCAGATTAAGCAATGGTTATCACGTAATAATGACAACAACAAAATTCATTGTGTGACGATAATGACTAACACATCCTATAAGTCAGGATACACATGATTACACAAGCATCTTCACATCTCAACATCTCAATGTCTCAACTTCTCTGTTTTCATGATAAGGTGGTTTCCAATCATTTAGTGGTGTCGAGACAAACTGTCATGCCATCATATTAGTATTCATCTTGTGAAGGTTAGGTATTATGCACGCTATACTGCAGCATAGCATCAAACACATTATCACTACAGGTATCAAAATTTTATGAGCATAGAAATCCATGGCCCTAGTACATCTCTTAGCCAAGCAAATGGGTCCCAAATGTCAGCTTGGTCTCTCATTGAATCATCACTTAACTCTTTCATAGTTTGTATGCCTAAAAACAAACTGGCAAATCTAACATCATTAGTGCGCAAATGGCAGCCCAGTTCTTCGGCAGACCTGCGTACGCTATGTGTCCACATAGCCAATAGAGGTCTGTTGTTGCTTGTCCCATTGTATAAATTATCTTTGTTTGGTTACATGCAGTCGTTATTCCTACTGAAACTCCAGGATAACAGCTTCTTTGTCCATCAGAAAAAACGGATCGAAAGCACAAGTGATATATAATTCCAGCACATGAATGGACTATAGTTGACTAGGCTAGAGGATCTGGTGTGAGTGAGAGTGGGGTGGGGGAGTGGCTGTTAAAGTCTCGCTGTGGAACTTTGTTCCAGGACGATGGCGATGGTGATGAGAAAGATAATCACACAGACGTGACCAATCTTTGCCTGTTGACAGAGCTTCATCCTTTTCAAGTACAGATCTTGGCCACTGTAGTGAATCCACTTTGTGGAGATAGAGGTTACCAACACTTAACTCCATTGGGATCGTGATCTCAATTCACGTCTGATGATTCTCTGTCGTTGTCATTTATCTGGTCCTCTGGAAGTTTGGGGACTTTCTTGCAATGAGATGCATGTATGCACCTTGGTCGTTCTGCCACCTTAACTGCTGCTGTGGTGGTGAGGAAGATCTGGACCTGTCCCAGGAATCTGGCAGAGTTCCAGCATTTTCTCCGGAAGTTGTAGGTCACCACCCAGTCACCTGGTCATGTAGTGGTCCTTCAAGTGGGATGGGTAGGCTTACTTTAAACTGGGCAGATAGACCTAAACACTTGGGTGAGAGACACACATTATGACAACATTGTTTAGTCTAGGTTCACGATTGTAAAAGTGGGGTACATGGAATAATTCTGAGATTCCCAAACAGTTATTCAAGATTCAAAATTCAGGATTCAAGATGTTTATTTGTCACATACATTCTGTCTACATACAAGCATACATATATGTAGTGAAATTAAATTGCAATGCACTCTGAGATTATGCACAATAGGTACTAACTGGTCAATAACTAACTGGCACAATAGCTAACTGATGAACTAACTAACTAAATAACTAAATTCCTAAAATGCAATTCAATTAATAAATTGAATAAATTCAGGGTAAAAAGGGTATTATACAAAGTAGGAATACAAAATAGAAATAAAAGGAATTTACGATTATTTTTATACAGATATGTCCCGTAAAATGGCATATGAAAAAAGTGAGGTAGTGTGTGTGGAGGTATACAGTACACTATACAACAGTACGGCCAACCAATGCAGTAACATCCAACAGAAGATCAATAAAGCACAGTATGCTATAACCCAGTACCGTGATACAGTATGGAGTACAGTATGCTACATACAGTACAGTAAGGCAGTGGGGCCGATGTGTGTCTCAGTGGGGATCCCTGGTGGCTTCAGCATTGACAGTCCTTATGTCTTGCGGGAAGAAACTCCGTCGCAGTCTCTGTGTCCTCACTGAGTGACTGCGGAGGTGGTTGCCCGACCGCAGTAGCTGGAACAGTCCATTGTTTGGGTGGTGAGGATCCTTCATGATCCTGCGGGCTCTGCTACTACACCTCCTGGTGTATAAGTCGTGCAGGGAGGGGAGGGTAGTTCAAGTGGTACGTTTGCCTGAACGCACCACCTTCTACACGACCAGTCTGTCCTGAGTAGTACAGTTCCCAAACCTTGCAGTGATGTTGCCTGTCAGGATGCTCTCCACTGATCTGTTGTGGTTAATTATTAACCCCCACATAACAAGAAACTGATTACATGTTATACTACAATACCAATATTCAAGGTATTTGTATTAAATAAACCTTAAAAAATGTATGTTATAAAACACCAAAAAACAAGTAATATAAAGAAAAGTCTTCTATAGAAATGGGCTTGAACAGAACACTAGCCTAAGACAGGTGGTACAAGAGAAACTGTCAAGGTCAAGAGCTGGTGGTCTAGTAATCTAAAGGTTGCTGGTTCGATCCCAGGCTCCTCCTGCTAGCATGCTGTAGTGTCCTTGAGCAAGACACTTAACCCCTAATTGCACCTGATTGGTGGACCACCACTGCATCTGTCGGTGTTGAATAATTGTAAGTCGCTTTGGATAAAAGCGTCTGCTAAATGTAATGTAATACCCTCAAGTCTATGATTGGTGCACTGCAAGGAGGAAGTCCCTAGCAACAGGAATAAGATTGGTTCCTCGCACTGAAAAGGGGCCGGACATGAGAACTTGGAAGAACAAAGGCTCGGTTGTTCAGTCGGTTTCGAAAAGCCTACTCAAAGTTTAATGGTGTATTTGATTCTCTGATATACAAATAAATGTTTCTTCCAAGTTTTTTAAAGCCAGAATAAGATAGAAACGTCGTCCAAAGATCCAGACTTTTTACTGGCCCGATGTCCACACCATTTTTTTTAAGCACAACAGCTCCAGGGTAGGTGGACTTGAGGATCCTCACGATACTCTGAATTTCTTCAGCTGCTGAGGTGGTAAAGACCCAGCCTCGCTTTTTTCACCAGAGTGACTGTATGTGTAGTCCATGTTAAATCCTCCATGATGTGGACTTCCAGGTACTTGAATCTGTTCACCCTGTCGACAGCAGTCCCATTAATCATCAATGGTGCATGCATCCTCAGTCGTAACCCTCTCCTAAAGTTCACAATCAGCTCCTTAGTTTTGCTGACGTTCAGGAGGAGCCTTTTGTCCTGGCACCAGAGTGACAGGTCAGCCACCTCCTCATGGTAGGCCTTCTTGTCGTCATCAATGATTAGGCCAACAACGACGATGTCGTCAGCAAACTTGATGATTGTGTTGGAGCTGGACCTGGCCACACAGTCATCTGTGTACAGGGAGTACACTAGGGGCCTGAAGACAGGCACAGGATCACCTAGAGGGATCCTGTGTTCAGGATGAGGGTGCTGGATGTGTTCCTCCTTACCCTAACCACCTGGCTGTGAGGAAGTCTAGGATCCAGGCACACAGTGTAGTGTTCAGTGCTAGCTCCAGCAGCTTGACAGCCAGTCTGATTAGGGGCTATGGTGTTGAAAGCTGAACTGAAGTCAATAAACAGCAATCTCACATAACCCCCACCCCCCCGCCATAGAGGTGCATGAGCGTGGTGTGCAGCACCTGGGAGACTGCGTCATCCGTCTATCTTATTGGCAAGTATGCAAACTGCTGCAGGTCAATGGTGCAGGGGAGGAAGGTGCATATTACATTACATTACATTACATTTCATTGAGCAGACGCTTTTATCCAAAGCGACTTACAATTGTTCAATCACCGACGGACGCAGCCATCAGGAGCAATTAGGGGTTAAGTGTCTTGCTCAAGGACACTACAGCATGCTAGCCTGGGATCGGACCAGCAATACACTCTGGTATTGCCTGACCCCAAACAGCAGTTCGTGGTTGAAGTGGACGCCTCCGACGTGGGAGTCGGAGCTGTTCTGTCCCAGAGGACCGCATTCGAACAAAACTTCATCCCTGCGCCTTCTTCTCCAGGCGTTTGACCCCGGCAGAGAGAACTACAACATCGGGAATAGGGAGCTTCTCGCCGTCAAATTGGCCCTGGAGGAGAGGCGACACTAGAGGGAACCCAGCTGCCGTTACTGAGTGTGGACCACAAGACTACAAGAACCTTGAGTATATCCAGTCCGCCAGGAGGCTGAACTCCCGTCAGGCTCGTTGGGTTGATCGCTCTTCCTAACCAGGTTCAATTTCTCCTTCTCATATCGGCCGGGGTCACGCAATGTCAAAGCCGACGCCCTGTCCCGGCAGTTCCAGGAGGAGGAGGAAGACGCTGCTGACCCCGACACCATTCTGCCGTCCTCCCGTCTAGTCGGCACACTCACCTGGGAGGTGGAAGAGAGAGTCAGAGCCGCCGCCCAGGACCAGGACCCAGCGCATGTCCGCCCGACCGTCTGTTCGTTCTGCCTGACCTCCGGTCCGAGGTTCTCCAGTGGGCCCACAACTCCCGACTCACCTGCCACCCGGGGATCCAGCGGACGAAGGAGGTTGTCCAGCGTCGCTTCTGGTGGCCCTCCCTGGGTCAGGACGTCCGAGGGTTCGTCAATGCCTGCCCCACCTGTAACCAGCACAAACCCTCTCTTCTTGCTCCTCCCGATCTTCTACTCCCACTCCCAGTTCCTCATCGCCCCTGGTCTCACATCTCCGTGGACTTCGTCACCGGTCTGCCACCTTCTAGCGGCAATACTACCATCCTGACCGTGGTGGACCAGTTCAGCAAGATGGCTCACTTCGTGCCTCTACCGAAGCTCCGGTCGGCCAACGGTACCGCCGAGCTATTGCTGAACCACGTCGTCCACCTCAATGGCATCCCGGTAGATGTTGTATCCGACTGGGGTCCCCAGTTCGCCTCTGTCTTCTGGAGGAAGTTGAAGTTCTGTTCGCTCCTGGGGGCCACCGTCAGCCTGTCCTCACGGTACCACCCCCAGTCCAACTGCAAAACAGAGTGGAAGAACCAGGAGATGGAGACAGCCCTTCGGTGCATGACGTCACAACACCCGTCATCCTGCTCTGAGCAGCTGTTGTGGGTGGAATATGCCCACAACACCCTGACCAGTTCGGCCACAGGCCTCTCCCCCTTCCAGTGCGCCTATAGCTTCCAACCGCCTCTGTTCCCGGCCCTTGAGAGTGAGGCTTCCTGCCCGTCCGTCCAGGCCTTCATTCGCCGCTGCCGCAGGACCTGGACCCGGGCCCGGGCCGCCCTCCTCCGAGCCGCTGGCCGCAACGCCTCTGCCGCCAACGGTCGCCGCTCCCAGGCCCCGGAGTACCAGCGGGGCCAGAGGGTCTGGCTCTCCACCCGGGACCTCCTCCTGAAGGTGGAATCAAAGAAGCTGGCTCCTCGGTTCATCGGCCCGTTCGAGATCGAGAAGGTCGTCAACCCGGTGGCAGTGCGGCTCAAGCCCCGGTCCATGCGCGTCCATCCCACCTTCCATGTGTCCAAAGTCAAGCTGATCCCTGGAGAGTGCTCTGGTCCCCTTGGCGCCTCCCAGCCCTCGAGACCTGGTCAACCCTCCCGACCGCAGACCCCACCACCTCTCCTGTCTGTGCCCTCCAGCAATGGTTCAGAGGCGGATGATGTCGACCCTTGGGGTCCCTCCTCCGATGAGGATGACGTGGCCCATTTAGCGGAGGACAAGGAGATGGACGGGGTCTCCGACGAGTACTAGCCCTCCTCCCACCCTGCATGGACTTTTGGTTTTATTTTCTGTTTTTTTTTCTGTTTTGTGTTTGGGACGTCAGGAGCCGTCCCTTGAGGGGGGGGGGTTCTGTCATGATCTCCGCTTTCATCTACTTTCCCCTCCCTCTCCTTACCTGCCTCATTAGCCCAACTCCATTCACCTGCGCACACGTCTCTTCCCGATCAGAAATCAAGCCACTATATAAGCCACTCTCACCAGTCACCCATTGCCAGATTGTTTTTGATGCTTGCACCAGACTCTCCAGCGTTCTCCGGATTGATTCCCCACTACCGACCCCGCCTCGCCCCGACCACGTATCCTGCCTGCCCCCACCTGTCTTCTGTCTGCCCTCCCCGTTATCGAACCTGCCTGTCCCCGACAACGTATCCTGCCTGCTCCCTGCCTGTCTTCTGTTGCTCTACAAATAAAAGACATTACCAATTGGGTCCTAACCACACCCGTTACAAATATGGGTTGGTCAACTATTAACATTCCTAGGCGGTTTTGGCTATTTGGCATACTCACATTTATATATTAAATGACACACCGAGGTTGATATACAGAGACAAATATTATATTTGTCTCTGTGGAATATTATTGACAGACTGTACATTTTGTTGTGTTGCCTTGTGCTGTTGTGCACTTTTAAACTTCTAAATGATTCCACTTTAACAATACATGTATATTCTTACTGTTAAATAAAAGCTGTTACGTGTCGATGACGCTGTTCAACATTGCCTATAAACACAAGAACAATGCAGAGATTGCCCAATTCAGCAGGTAGTCAAGTGGCCATGTGGCCTTTGTTGGCCTCCAACTCATTTGCATTCTGGGAGCAGGCGGAATGGGTCCAAGTGTTGGGGAAACTCTGAGGGTTATTATCTCAGAAACCCAGTTGCTGCACCCTCGTCATTAACAAGGCATAGCTTTAAAACTATTTGCTTGATTCGCACAAGTGACACCTGAAAAAAAGGTGCCAAATTTACCTAAAATCAGCGGTGGGTCACATATGCAACAACACATAATTCATCTCCATAAGATTGTCACAACATAGCTAACATAAATCCATCTCCCTCATCCACAGTAAAAGTAATCCAGAAAACCTGACATGGAGCAGGTGCAAAGGCTTGTTTGAAAAAAACAAAACTTTTTTCCACCTCAGGCGTCCAATCAACTCCAACTGATGATGATAAGCCCTTCCCACGAGCCATTGCTAGTAATGGCTGGGCAAGCGTTGCCTTATTCCACGATCCAAAAGCAACAGCCTAAAAAGACAATGCCAGGGTGCGACCCTGAGGATAAAAGAAAAAATAATAAAATAAATGTCATGACTCAAATAGTGAATTTTCTTTTGTGGCTGCTGGAGTTATAATGGAAAGAAAACTATATGACCATCTTGATCTAAGTATTTTAGGAGGTACTGTGCATCAGCGACACAAGCAGATCAATAAATCACCAACATTTGGATTAATGTGCTGCCATTAATAAACTCAAAATCAGCTAAAAATGTATTTCCGTAATGCAGCAGAAAACACTACCGAAGGCTCCACATAACTTGAACAATAAGTTAAACAACTAGAGAGGGTAAGAAGAAATGTGATTCACATACCAAAACATTTTAAAGTTTTGTGTTCAATACAATTATGGCAGACCAAGGGGCGTGGTCAAGCACCGGCTGCGGACGACAGCATTATTAATTATTATTTACAATTGGGGAGGGAGACAAGTTATTTCTGGGAAATGGAGTCCTTTTTATCATGCTGTACCGGCTGGCGGGAATTTTTATTATACAGTCCAACAGAATGGCTCGCTGGCCACAATTATAAGTAATATTTAATAATGCTGATGGTTTCGGGCACAGGAGGGATGGTGTTCTGTTCTGGCTCCTGGTCAGCTGACCAGCCCGTGCTCCGATCCCTTCTGCAAGACAGACAAACATTAAGAAATCTCCCTCGAGTCAGACCAATCAGCGCTGCGTGGGCACTGATTAGGCCAATTTGATGTAGCTTGGCGGCCGCGGGAAAGGGAACCGTGCTGTCACCCGCAGCCGGTACTTGACCACGCCACTTGCCCCGCCATAACAATTTTACAAATTTGTTTATATTCTTTTTACGTATACCTTTAAAGGCACTATTAATGACTGTAAACAATAAGCCTTACATCTTAGCAGTCATCAAGCTAATAGAAGACTGACAGGCATTGATCAATAAAATTTGATCAACTATCCGTCATCTCATGGTCAATTTGTGTAACTTAACTTTGAATAAATCACATGAATTATGTGTTAAGCTAAGCTTTGACTGCTAGTCTTACCTTTTGGCCAGGGAGCATTCAACTATAACTCAAATCATTCTGCAGTCTGTTTAGCGAAATTGATTGGTTATTTGGCATTTCAACTCAAGTTAACACATCTACTTTAATAACAAATTTAGCATTCAAATTGAGACCCTCTTAAACCTAGAGGTGCTATTATCAACATAGTAAACACAATCAAGGAAACATTCACTTTTTTTCCAAATTCTATGCCTATTTTTGTTTCAGCTTAATAATTAAATTTCCTCAACTTACTGACTCTTAAAGGAAATATTATTTACTTTAATTTTGCCAATACTCTTACTTAAAAAACATTTTAAAATAGACAGAATGAGAAAACTACAGTTGCAACCCCCCCCCCCCCCCCCCCCCCACACACACAGACACACACACTCAGGTGTCATTTCCAGCAAGACTTGATGCAATCAATCATCCCACAGCTCCCAGTTGGAGCAGAAAAAACATTCAGATTGCATTCATTCAGTTTGATGTTTTGTCTGATGCAGTGACATCACCAAATGCGGGTTCAGAGAAGCATAGCTGCTCAGGGTCCTCAACTGTGAACAAAAACTTTCTCAATTGTGCGTTTGCGGTACTGGGAGGCAAAAACACTTCATGTTTGTTGGTGGAGGGGGTGGGTAGCTGAAGTCAACGCTTGCATTTAATTTCACACAGCAGAACTTTGTTTGTTGTCCAGAAAATGTCCCAAGTTATTCAGCCTGAAGTTGGCTGAACTGGATCTCCATAAACAAGGCCCTGCAGGAGTAGAATATCTCTCAGGAGGATACCAGGGAGAAAAGAATGTCCCTCGGGTCTAGGTGAAGCCCTGGAGTGCTAAATGTGTTTCCTACAGAAATTGTCAGAAGATGAAGAGATGAGAGGTCTACCACAGTAATAGGTAGTGTCATAAAGATAATCACTCCAGGGTTCTCTGACAACAGTGTCACTGAGTGATAACACAGTAATCATTAACTCAACTTTGGAACATTGCTTCAACAACTAGGTCAATTTAGGAGAATGTCACTTTTAAATAAGCATGAATCTAAATGATTCTGGTTCTGTAGGGCACTCTATAATATCTGACAGTAATTTAACGATGGAGCTCAATATGATGTATCTAAATTTAATCAAGGTCTTTCTATTTATTTGCTCGAATGAATTTCATCTCACAATAATTCCAATTTAGCCTATTAAATAATTGTATTTGCAAATCCGTTCAATTCAAATAGCAATAATACCAATAATTTACAAGGACCTTTGAATGCTGGACATGTTATGGCCTTACTCAATTGCAGAGGAACCCTCTTTGAATCTCAATTCTGTCAGGTCTGTCTGTCAGGTATTCCCAATCAAACACAGTCATATCTACACTCGCCAAAACTCAAACTGCAGCACAGTGGATTCCTGTTCAAATGCTTAAAAGCTGCGGAAATAAAACACTGAATAGACGGGTTGGTTAATATCTATCAATACACAATTACAACATTAATCGATTCACTAGTTATTTCCAAATTAAAATTTTCAATTTCAAATGCCCAAATTAAAAGCCATTCAAACAGCATTTTTTTTTCAGTGTTTAATTTTTTGGAAGTGAAAGTACACATTCCATTACCTCTCCAGTGCACAAAACAAAACAAGTATTCCTTTTTGCTAACCAATTTTCCAAGTATTTATATTGTATAGCAATAGCTACATTATTCAATGTCAAGTTGGGATCACTTCTACAGTGATAAAAAAAAAATACTGTTATATACTGTTATTATACTTAAACAATTAAGTAAGTATTCAAGCACACAAACACGACCATATATCACACCAAAGTTGACAATTCACTCGTGCAATATTACTATTTAATGTGTAATGTCTAATCTATACTGTTCACTTGTTTATCATATCCTTTTATTTTGAATAACCAATTTACTAATGCTTCATGCTATTATACCAATCTGTTGCTGCTGTAACACTGCAAACGACTCAAAACAAAGAACTCAAAAAGAAAAAAAATAACGCAAACTTTATAGACCAAAAACTGATGCATTGTTACTGTTGTTATGCATCATATTTGCTTTCCAAAAATATTACTGTATCCAATTCTTCACAATTTATATTGATCAATTTCGTTTTTAATTTAAAATGCTTAGTGGTCAAACACTAAAACAAAAACAACAAAACAAACACTCATCATACTCCTCAGCTTTCACAAAGTTGCATTAATAAACCAACAGACACTTTTTTCAGCAACTAAAAACCTGCTACAACTAACCACACAACTATAAGCCCTATCACAATCATCTCTCTGAACACAATCCAATAGTTGAAACGGTTTAATATCTATTCATACTACCTTAGCATAAACTACTGTTATTAACTACTGTGACTTTTCCGGTTCCAGTGAGGTCTTTGCATGTGCGTTGCTGTTGTTGCTCCTGCTTTGGTTTTGCTGGTGTTGCTGCTGGTGTTGATGTTGCTGCTGTGGCTGCTGCTGCTATTTCTGTTGCTGTGGTTGCTTCTGTTGTGATATTACAATTAGAGGATCATAAGAAGGGTGTGTTTTCGGAGAGAGAAAGGGTCTCCCTCCCGAGGTCTGATTGAAAACTTGACCCATAATTTAGGGACACTAATTAAAGGACAGTGACTGGATTAAGATGAGATGGTGCACACAGTTCAAATTTCCGTTTCCGGTGAGGGCTACCACTTCCGGTTCCGGTGACATCTTTGCTGTGCTTTACTTCGTTGAGATGAGGTTGTACACACTGTTGACTCAATACAGAGGAGGAGATTTCTGATTCCGGTGAGAGCTACCACTTCCGGTCCCGGTGACGTCTTCGCTTGTGCGCTGTTGCTGCTACTGTTACTGCTGCTGTTGCTGTTTTTGTTGCTGCTGTTGTCTGCTGCTGGTAATGTCACTGCAGGTGTTGTCATTGCTGCAGCTGCTGGTGCTGTTGTTGTCGGTGAGAGCTACCACCTCCGGTTCCAGTGACGTCTTTGAGTGTGCGTTCCTGCTGTTGTTGTTGCTGGTGTTGATGCTGCTGCTGTTGCTGTTGTTGGAGTTGCTTTTATTGTTGTTTTTGTTTTCTTTGTTGTTGCTTTTGTTGTTTCTGGGGCATTATTTTGTTACATAACCGGATGACAACTACGTTCTCCCTTTCTTTTTTGTATTTCTTTGTAAAGCACATTGTGTTGCCCTGGTATGAAATGCGCTCTTTAAATTAAGTGTGACTTGACTTGACTTGACTTGACTTAACCGGCACTTAAATTCATTTAGATTTTTATTTTGTCTGCTAAACACCACGAGTTAACCATAAACACACAGAGCACCATTTGACTATTAGTTAAATCACTCAGTCCTGGGGCTTCCTCTGCTGAACCAATATCTTACTAAAATGACATTCACAACTCTCTTTGCTCCGAGTTCCATCCTAAACATTGAACCCCAAATCATCATGTGCTAACTTTTCCACTTTCATTGTCTTTCTTCCTACTTATTCTTTCTTCCTCATCAACTTCCATAATCCTTTCAGTCTATCAATTAGCTTTACAGCTCTCTCTCTCACATTGTTATACATTTTCCAACCTATTCTAACATATTTTAATTCCCTGTTAACTTCCCATCTCTTCCACTCCCTCTAATTATCTCTCACATACTGGCCGGATGCAGCTGTTATACCTAATTTACATACACACAGAGGGAGAGAGAGAGAGCGAGAGATCACGTTTCTACAGAGGGAGCAAGATTTATCTATATATATATATATATATATAGTTTAATAATTATGTATTAAATGATGTATTAAATTATGTCAACTTCATCATAAATTTATATTAAAATAAATGAAGGGGGAAAAAACAAAAAACAAACAAACAAACAAACAAACAAACAAACAAACAAACAAACAAACAAACAAAAACCACAATCTCCTTGATCGATGCAATTTTGGCCACTCATCCATGGTCCTCCACACCGATATTTCCACTGCTCTTTCTAGCCTACACAGCACGTAACTGGCAAAACGCCTGTCTGAGGGGGGGGGATATCTAAGCTTAACAAAGCTTCTTCCACGATCCTCTGGATCAATGCAATCTCTAAGGTTACTCAAAGCTTTTTCTCTCTACGACCTTCTCGATCGGCACAATTATCTAAGCTTTACTCAAAGCTTTTTCCGATTATCTGCTCAATTGGCACAGTATAATAATAATAATAAAATATAATAATAATAATAATAATAATATATATATAATAATATTATTCTTAATGATATAAGCTATACCCAAAGCTTTTTTCACAAGCATCCTGATCACAATATCTACGCTTAGCCAAAGCTTTTTTCTCGATCATCCTGATCAATACAATATTGCAGTATGTGTTTGTGCCCCCCAGCTGTGTGGAGTTCTCAGTCAAGTCTTCAGCCTGAGCCTGCACCTCCAGAGGGTCCCTGTGCTGTTGAAGACGTCCTGCCTCGTTCCTGTGCCGAAGACGCCGCGTCCCAGCAGCCCTCAGGACTTCAGACCGGTGGCTCTGACATCCCACATCATGAAGACCTTCGAGAGGCTCGTCCTGGAGCAGCTAAGGCCTATTGTCAGGCCTTTCACTGATCCACTGCAGTTCGCCTACCAGCCCCGCCTGGGAGTTGAGGACAGCATCATCTACCTGCTGAACAGAGTCTACACTCATCTGGACAAGCCGGCAAGCACTGTGAGAGTCATGTTCTTTGATTTCTCCAGTGCTTTCCACACCATCCGTCCGGCTCTTCTGGGTGAGAAGATGGCTGCGATGCTGGTGGAGGCCCCCATCGTGTCCTGGATTGTTGATTACCTGATGGGCAGACCACAGTATGTACGCCTACAGAACTGTGTGTCTGACAGAGTAGTCAGCAACACTGGGGCCCCACAGGGTACTGTCCTCTCTCCCTTCCTCTTCACCCCCTTCACCTCAGACTTCAACTATTGCACTGAGTCCTGCCACCTTCAGAAGTTTTCTGATGACTCAGCAAAAGTTGGTTGTATTAAAAAGGGTGATGAGAGTGAATACAGGATTGGTGTGGGCAACTTTGTCACCTGGAGTGAGCTGAACCATCTGCAGCTCCATGTGACTAAGACAAAGGAGCTCATAGTGGATCTGAGGAGGGCAAAAACAACCGTGACCCCTGTTTCCATCCAGGGGGTCCCTCTGGACACTGTGGAGGAGTACAAGTACCTGGGGGTGTACTTCAATAACAAGTTGGACTGGACCAGAAACACCGAGGCAGTCTACAAAAAGGGCCAAAGCCGACTCTATTTCCTACGGAGGCTGAGGTCCTTTAACATCTGCCAGATGATGCTGAGGATGTTCTATGAGTCTGTTGTGGCCAGTACGATCTTCTTCGCTGTCACATGCTGGGGCAGTGGGCTGAGGGTCGCAGACAACAACAGACTAAACAAACTAATCAGGAGGGCCAGTGATGTAGTAGGAGAGGAACTGGACACCCTGACGACTGTGGCAGAGAGGAGGATGCTGTCCAGGCTTCAGTCCATCTTGGACAATGTCTCACACCCTCTCTACGACACACTGGCCCAGCAGAGGAGCACCTTCAGCAGAAGACTCCTCTTACCCAGATGCACCACAGAGCGCCACAGGAAATCATTCCCGCCTGTAGTCATCAATCTCTACAACGCCTCCCTCAGAGAGTCAGACACCCCCTCTCTGTAATCTGACCTCAAAACACGGATATCCACTTCTGCGCTTTCTTCTTCTTGCACATTTTTAACTATACATTTTACACTTTACCATGTGTTTATATATATATTTATATATAATTATGTTTCTTAATAATTATTATATGTTTTTAATATGTTGTATGTAAATATGTTGTATGTAGATTGGAGTTGTAACGAAAGTAATTTCTGATTCTGATTGCAGTCCTTACATTTAATTTATTTGGGATCTCGTGTTGTCATTTCTTGTCTCTGTTCGATCTACAGTAATGTGCAGACGACTCCTTCTAGGATGTCTGACAGTCGATTCCTGACTGCCATGGTGGAATGAAGAAGTACAGAAGAGCATAGAGCAGAAGGGGTTGGCGAGGAAGAAATGGGATAGTCAGAGAGATGAAGAAAGTAGACAGGAGCACAAGCTGATGCGGCACAAGGCGAAGAGAGAAGTGGCAAAGGCAAAATAAAAGGCATACGACGAGTTGTATGAGAGGTTGGACAGTATGGAAGGAAAAAAGGACTTGTACCGATTGGCAAGACAAAGGGACCAAGCTGGGAAGGATGTACAGCAGGTTAGGGTGATGAAGAATAATGATGGGAATGTGCTGACTAGTGAGGATAGTGGATCAAGAAGCGCAGCAAATGAGCAAGAATGAGGTGAGAACAGCATTTAAGAAGATGACGAGTGGAAAGGCTGTTGGCCCAGATGACATACCTAAGGAAACATGGAAATGTTTAAGTGATTAAGGTAGCATTCCGAACAAGACTGTTTAACGCCACCCTGGAAAGGGAGAGGATGCCGGAGGAGTGGAGAAGAAGTGAACTGGTACCCATCTTCAAGAATAAGGGAGATATACAGAGCTGTAGTAACTACAGGGGAATAAAGTTAATCAGCCACAGCATGAAGCTATGGGAAAGGGTAGTGGAGGCTAGGTTAAGAGGGGAGGTGGGGATCAGCGAGCAGCAGTATGGTTTCATGCCAGGAAAGAGTGCGACAGATACAATGTTTGCTTTAAGAATGCTGATGGAAAAGTACAGCGAAGGCAAGAGGGAGTTGCACTGTGTCTTTGTGGATTTAGAGAAAGCATATGATAGGCCGAGAGAGGATGTGTGGTATTGCATGAGGAAGTTGGGGATGGCAGAGAAGTAAGTAAGAGTGGCACAGGATATGTATGAGGGCAGTCAGACAGTAGTAAGGTGAGCAGTAGGCGTGACAAAGGCATTCAAAGTGGAGGTGGGATTGCATCAAGGATCAGCTCTGAGTCCTTTCTTGTTTGCAATGGTGATGGACAGGTCAACAGATGAAATCAGTCAGGAGTCTCCGTTGACTATGTTGTTCGTGGATGACATTGTGATCTGTAGTGAGAGTAGGGAGCAGGTTGAGGATAGCCTGATGAAGTGGAGGCATGCATTAGAGAGAAGAGGAATCAAAGTCAGCAGGAGTAAGACATAATACATGCGCCTGAATGGGAGGGAGGGCGGCAAAAAGCTGAGAATGCAAGGAGTGGAGGTAGAGAAGGCGGATGAGTTCAAGTACTTGAACCAAATCATCTGAGAATGTGGGAGAGAGGTGAAGAAGAGAGTACAGGCAGGGTGGAGTGGGTGGAGAAGAGTGTCTGGAGTGATCTGTGACAAAAGGGTTCCAGCAAGAGTGAAGGGGAAGCTCTACAGGACGGTAGTGAGACCAGCTATGTTGTACGGTTTAGAGGCGGTGACACTGACAAAAAGGCAGGTGGCCGAACTGGAGGTGGCAGAGTTGAGGATGTTGAGATTTTCATTGGGAGTGACAAGGATGGACAGGATTAAGAATGAGTACATTAGAGGGACAGCGCAGGTTGGACAGTTTGGTGAAAAAGTGAGAGGCGAGATTGAGATGATTTGGACACGTGTGTAGGAGAGATGAGAGTTACATTGGGAATATGATGCTGAGGATGGCGCTGCCAGGGAGCAGCTGAAAGAAGAAGAAGATTCTGCAGAATAAAAAGAACGACAGATGCACTTCAAAACAGTGATGCTGTCCATTATAGTTTTACATTTGAAGAAGCCAGCTTTTATGCGAGGAAAAGGCTGGGCGTACCCTGACACTAGCCATGTGATTCTCTGTTGCCTTCAGTAACAGCTGAGAACTGTTTTGACAAAGGAAAACATCAAACCCTATCGGTGCCGGGAAGGCAAATATTGAGTGATTACACAAACGGTCCTTTTATGAGCTAGAAAAACACAGATAACGACTAAAACAGTTCTGCCATTTGTGGGCAGGAATGTAAGATATCCTGAGAAAGAGGAGCCGGGTGTAATCACAAAACAGAATATATGCCCCTTAGCCTTTAGACATTAACTCACACACTCGGTTGAAAAGTAATATCATTCATGAGCATAGGTAGCTTGGTTTTATGGGGTAAAGACTTCAAACTTCAGTCTCACACTCAATGTGATGAATTATGGGATGCGTTTGAAAATCCACAAATACATCATTTTTGTCTTTATGTCTCTCTTGATGTTAAGGTATTGATATGTTGGCATTCACACAAGGCATTCACTCATTGGCCCATTTCGTCAATAGTCAATGTTCCATTTAATGACATATCCCATTTCAACATTGCTCCGTTCCTGATGCTCGTCTCTTTTGGGGAGAAGTAACTGTGGCTGAGCAGCAGGAAATAGGTTTTTGGTATAAGGAGATATGCATATGAAAGGCGTGCACTGGAGCATTTCTGTCAACTGGTCCTTAAACGAAAAGTGGAGTTGGGCCCCAGGTAACCACCCCCCCGCCAAGAACAGCCTCGACTCCACCTCTCATTGCATTTAAATACTCCGACTGGTTGGAAATAATTTCTCTGATTAGATAACAGGCCCTGCACGAGTCGATGTTGGCTCAGAAGAGAAAATGATAGAAATAAACACTCCTCCCTCCCCGCTCAGTCTCATCCAAATCTATCAGTTCTTTAAAGTGGGTGCTGATTTTCAAGCAGTCTTTGTTTCCTATGATGCCCTGCTCATCCGCCTTCTCTCTCTGGCGCACCCCCTCCTCGCCTTCATCTTCCTCTTGCCTCCCTTCATTTGAAGGCTGCAGTCAAACTCGAACACAAGAGGCCCACAGCTTAACACTTCTCTCTGTGGAACCCCCTCCCCCTCTACCCCATACCTCCTGCTCCCCACCCCCCCCAACTTCAGAGGAAAAGCCAAAGATGGCAAAAATAGAGAAAGACATGGATTTTGCCTCTCCCACACTGCCCCCTTTTTATGCCACCACGCATTAACGCAGAATAACGTTTTTTGATTTATATAATTTTGTGAGGATGATAATCTTGACCTCATTTAAAAGCGTGACTTGAAAAAAAACCCACAAAAAACCACTGACAAACAACAGCCTTAAAGCTGTCAACTCTCCCACGCAACAGAGACACAAACACACACACAGCTCCCAGATCAGAGCATCTAAAGACATGCAAATTGTCACATTACCAGCATTGACTGATTAATTCATGAGCCCTAGTTTTCACCGCTGATTGAGTGATTAAGCGCTGGGACAACCATCTTTCAAAGCTCATCTTCTGTGATTAATTTCCCATCTTCCCACTCTGTCCATCTACATTCACTTTGTTGTCTAAATTGATTTTCTCCATTTTACCTTTCTTAGATTTCATTGGCTCGTCATTACTCTTCTAATCTTTTTTTCTCCCTTTGCAGTCCCACTGGAAAGGAAGATCTCTTCCTTATTGGGAGGAGATCTCGTCCTCAATGGGAGAAGATCTAGTTTGGAAGCAGATATAGTTGTTATTGCGAGGCAATATAGTCCTTATTTGTGATGAGCTCTAGGCCTCAATGGGAAGAGATCTCACTCTCTGGAGGAGATAGTCTTAATGGGAGGAGATCTAGTCCTCTATGTGAGGAGGTCAGAGGAGGAGATACAGTTGTTATTGGTAGCAATCTACTCCTTATTGAGATGAGCTCTATTCCTTAATGGGAAGAGATCCAGTCCCTGGATCTCAGTCCCTCTACTTAGAAGAACAAGTTAGGAACGAGATCTAGTCCTCATTCACAAGCGATCTACTCTAGTTCATACTGGGAGGAGATATAGTCCTCAATGGGAGGAGGTCTCGCTTGGAGGGAGATCTAGTGCTTATTGGGAACAGATCGAGTTCCAATTAGAATGAGATCTAGTCTTTATTGGGACAAAATCTAGACCATATTTGTTCTAGTCTCGAAGCCAATTCATAGGTATTAGATTATAGAATCAGTGTTGTCCTACATATATTCTACTTTCCATCAAATTGTGCCACGACCAGTGACTAAAATAAAGACAATAAAATCTGATGGTAACTTTAGACTCAATTTATCATGGAATGACAATAAGAGCTCCCCATAATATGTTTTATCTCACTCCATCCTTTTTTGATTCTTGACGATGATGTCATGAGATACGTTCATTTAAATCCAGCCAAATCAGATCAGATCAGATCAAATCATCATGTGAGTAAGCCACACCCATCCATTGAGCTGAGCTTGTGTACTTAAAAAGGTAAGACTGATTCATGATTTTGTCCTTCTTCAACAGTTTCTAAATCATTGTCAATTAATTTACACTGCACGGCCAACAACAATGGAAAAGGAAAAGTGAATAAACCCGATCATAAATGGGCTGCTTGCTATTTGGCTGTGCTCCAGTGCAAAGGTCAGCATGTGCTGACTCCAGCACAAAAACTGTAGGTTTTATGAGTGCCATGACAGATAGGACATCATTGTTGCACTATCATAGCTTTTCTCTGCACTAGGGATGGATGAAACCTCTCATTTACTTTTCTACCCAACGCCACATAATGCCAATACTGGTATCCCAATAACATGATCTTATAAGTCTAGAAAAAAGGGAACATATACATCTACAGTATTTTCTTAATTGTAAGCCTTGCCTGTTTGACAAAAGGTTAGGTTGCTTTAATTATAGCTTCACATAGGTTACACTGTTCAACCACCTTTAATGTTAAGTCATAATGTCACCCTTTTCAAGTGTGTTCCACAATATCCTACCTTTTTTGACACGTCACATTTCACTTTGTTTCTGACTACTGGATTGAAGTAACTCAAAACGACACTTCGTTTTCTTTTTGCCATTCTGGCAGGGCAATGCCAAGTTCACTCTGTTCAATTTGCTCTGACTGCTGCCTGTGTGCGTGTTGCCTACAGGAGAGGTGGGGAAGACCAGAAAGTCCTTCCTGTCCGACACCATGTGATAGAAGAATGCAATAACTGAAACTTCATATGCTTCATATAACCAATATTCACATGCTTTTGTTCATATAACCTCCTCATATGCTAACAGGGAGGATTATGCTACACCCAGAGTTATGTCTGTATCTTGTTATTCTGCAGCTGGTGAAGGCCATACAACACCCCCTTCGTCTCCGCAGTACTTTTAATTGTAAAGTAAAGCCAGGTGCATGAGCTTTGAGACATCCAGAACATTCCTTTCTACACCCAGTTATTGCTTCTCATGATTCTCATACAAAGAAACAATCATGGCAATGCTATAGTTATCTAGCACATACGCAATAAGATTGTGAACTGTGAATGTACCCGAAAGTGCCCGAACTGTAACTGCTCATTATTTTTTCAACACACATCATGGATTATTGTATGAAGGACGAATCAGGAAACTAGGGTTGTAGTAGCAAACGACACCAAACTCTTTTTATGTATAAGAACTCCCCCTGGACAAAAATACGGAGAGAGACTACTGTATCACTGTTTCAAAGTGTATCACTGTATTGCTCTACTATTTTGCAAAATAAATGTCATTCTAGCTAACATAACGAGGGTCTCAGTTTGCTCCAAGGGTTTATCTCATTGACCACGCAATGGAATTTCCATGACAACCATTATTTGCGACGATTCATTTTGCTCGGCTGTTCGGCATCAGATACACTTTCAATTTCATGAAAAATAAATGTTAAAAAATAATTGGCTCATGAAAACGTAGTTCCATCCATCAATTCCCCAGAGTAAACATTGTGATCTGAGGAATCACCAAAACTTTTAAGATGAATTCATTTTAGATCCAGATTCAGATTATGCTGAATGTTGATATTAATTCATATTGGATACATTTTCAGTTCTGTACAACAACACCAACAACAACATTCCAACAAATTTGACTCATTAATTTGACTTCAATATCAAAGAAAGAATCAAAGTGTAATGAATCCTTCCTGATCTCCCAGTATTTACATTTGTTTTCATGTTTTATTTGCTTCTGGTCATGTCCTAATTTCCACCACAATAGCAACCTACAATGACTCCCCTCTGTGCCAGGAGAGGAAACTCCTCCTCTGATTGGCAATGCACAAGGCACATTTTTACTTCACATTTAACATCCACTTTTAAGCGTTACCATTCACTAAGGTAAATTCTTTTTTATTCTTTTGATTTTTTTATACAGTACAGTAGTTATTTTATATGTATATGTATATACATATGTATATGTGTGTGTGTGTGTGTATATATATATAAATATATATATATATATATATATATATAGTTATTCATCCAAAAACAATGTGTTTTTTTGTAAATGATGTGTGTTTTGTCGTGTATGTCATTGCTGCTGCAACACTGGAATTTTCCTTTGGGGATTAATAAAGCATTTTTATCTTATCTTATCTTATCTTAACTCACTAACTTCCATTTAATTTCACATCCGCCCACTCCTTTCTTTTTGCTTTGCTGTCACTCCCTTCCCTTCGCCTGGTTTCCCCCTTCGCCTGGTTTCCCCCTTCGCCTGGTTTCCGCCATTTTTTTCGTGATATGCTTGTGGGTTCACATCCATTCTGAGTCAGCAAGTGTAACAGTCAATCTGGCCAGAAATGAACTCAGCCAACTCAGAGACTCTCAGACGATAGATGACGGCACAGGCTTTTGCTCTATACAAACACTATTACTATTATACTAACACGCTATTGGAGATAGTGGTCAGCCAACAGTTGCTACGCCCCGGCTCCCACCTACACTCTGAAACAGAAGTTCTGGCTCTCTACGCGGGACTTACCCCTCTGGGTTAAGTCCAGAAAGCTAGCAACATGCTTTGTAGGGCCATTCCCCGTAGCCAAGATCATCAATCCAGCAGCTCGGACCAGCCTGGTGGGATGTCATTGGACGTCAATAGATGGGGGGGGGGTTCTGTTATTAATCCTCCCTGATTTCCCAGTATTTATATTTGTTTTCATGTTTTCTTTATATCTGGTCAATTCCTCATGCCATGTTACTAACCTCCATGTAATTTCAGATCCACCCACTCCATTTTGCTCTGCTGTCACTCTCTTCCCTTCACCTGGTTTCCCCCACCTGCAGCTCATTCCCTCATTAATCCCTTAGTATAAATACCAGTGCAGGTCCCTTTGATTTCTGCCAGAATGTCTCTTGCATTACGCTGAGCTTTCTGACACTACTACCTCTTTTCTGTATCGTGCGTCCTAACCTTTGCCTGATTCCCTAGACTCTGATTAATTGAAAGATTTAACCAATGGTAGACAAATCTCTTTGTGCTAAACTCACCGACTCAGGACGGATGTGAACCCATAAGCATGACACAAAACAATCAGGTAGGAAGTCAGAGTCCTCAAGGTCTATTCCAAGAAACAGGCACATTTATTGAATTTTTGTACCAGTGGACATTCACGTACATCATTTGGGTTATTATTGGCATTATCCACGTGTTTAAGTCCATTTTCCTTAATTTTCTCTATCTGTAATAAACAAGCCTTTTCTGTCCTCGACAGATAGCGATGAAGTGCCAGACGTGACAAGTTCACGGCCCACAGACATATTATGAACAAATTCAAGTGGGCGATTTAAGACAAGCAGAATGAAGACAAAGGGCCGGAACATCTTTTTAGACGTAGATACTCAGAGAGTCAATATTAAGACAAAGTGTCAAATTAGCCGCTCTCTGACATCTCACACATATATGTCAGAAACTCAGGGGGACACGTTATTTCCCATTCGTTCCTCTTTGATACGTTCTACAGCTCTGTCTCAATAAGGATCTCTAGATTAATCTGTCTGTCTGTCGTTTCTGTCCGTCAAAGAAGGATAATTTATAAGGATAGAGAAGAGTATGAGAAAAGAAAAGTTACATATATAAAGTTGATATCGCATACAAGTCAGTGAACAGAAACACGTCTCTCAGAACCGTGCAATATGTTGAGTAACACTGGAATAACATTATAGACCCTGTTATAACGTAGTACTGTGTAATTAACACAGTACAAATTTATATTGTTTATTTTGGGCTATTTGTGTATAATCTATATCTTATTGGTGGAGACACCTCAGCTGTTGGGTTGATTGATGATGATGATGATTATCAAGACGAAGATATGGATAAAGATAAAGATATTCCCTGTTACTGATGAAGTAACCCACCCCAGCCCAATGCTCTGCACTGGGCTTTTAGAGGGCTTTATTACGAAGACTCGAGAGGTAATGTGTTTCTTAATATTGCCTCAGGTATCGACCACTGCAAGGGTAGGGGGGGGGGGGCTATCCAGTTCCACTCAAGTTCTGTCGGTTCGGGTGCCTGCTTCCTGTGGTCGATGCAGGGTTCGCCGAGGCCTGATCTAATCGCCGCCCGAGGGCAGTTTGAGGGTTTCCGCAATGTGTACTGCACTTAAATGGAATGTAATACACCACAGCATGTGTCTTTGGTGTGAGTGTATGAGTATATTTGTTACATTTGTGTTTTCTTTGTGTAATTTCACCTTTCACCACTTTATTGCTACAGTTAGTGATGAAAGAGCAACGGTATCGACGGAATCGACGGAATCGACGGTTTCGACGGTATCGACGGTATCGACGGTATCGACGGTATCGACGGTATCGACGGTATTTTTATTTCTTTTTTTCTTTTTTTTTTAACCTGTGCTGTCAGCACAGGTTAAAAACTGTCATACAACACCAAAACTGGCCATACAACACCAAGTATTTGTATGCCATTGCAGCTAGGACAGAGTTAGTCTGCAAGGGGAGTTCAAGTTCTCAACCTGCAATGCAACTCTTTATTAATTCTTAAATCATCAAGAACTGCTGCAATAACTCTGTCCTGTGGATGACCTGTAGAATGACAAGAGCACAGTTTTTGGTTATAGAGAACCACCACCAACTCCCCTGTTTGGAGAACTATTTATCATGGTTGGGTCTATAAACAACTGAACATTACTCCAAGAGGGGGAGAATCACCACGGGTGAGACAAATAAACAGAAACAAACAACATTTACACAGAAACATAAACATTGGACGACAACATGTGTTGAAAAACAGTGAATTAAGTTCAGGAAAACTGGAACTACAACTGGTCACATGACCTCTTTCTGTCATAGTTATGGTAGTAAATGAGGGAGGAAAGGAGAGGAATGCCACCAGGAGGGTGCTGGGAAGCACTTGAAGCAGGTGTGGTGGTGTGTGCGTGTGTGATGGGACCGCCTGTGTGTGTGTGTGTGTGTGTGTGTAAGATGTCCACCGGTGAGTCTACATGACTTATCCCCATTGGTACTGGTGTAGAAGGTCGGTATTATGTCGCGGCACCTTCAAGCAGAGGAACGGGCCCCGATGCCCCCCGAACTCTGCAGCCTTGTAGACACCCTTCGGCTGCAGGAAAGCCCCGAGCCCTGGCACTGGGAGAGATAGGCGAATCGCTTCCGGATCGATCCAGGGGCGCAGCAGGCCAGGGAGCAACCATGAGGACCCCCTCCCCCTGGACCCGACTGTGCCCTAGCACGCCCACCTCCCGTACCTGGTGGCAGCCAACCTACAGTGATGAGCCACAAGCGCAGAGCGGTCTGCCATGTGCCTCAGCCATGCCTGGCAGCTCCGCGCCCCCTGCAGCCCTGTGTGACAACAGGAGACCACCCCCCACGGAAGGAGGCCACAGGTTGGCAGGACTAGACAGAACGCCTAACCAGCCCCGGCACGACGGGCCAATCCCCCACCCCCCACGTGACGCAGATGGAGACACAAGCCCAGCCACACCGGCAACCCGAGCAGCGCGCCAACCCGCCGACCAAGGGGCAACGACCCGAACCAGTGGCGGACACCCCCCACCCCCAACTCGAGCCCCAGAACCCATAACCATGCTCCGAACCAACACAGACACCAGCTGCTGGTACTCCCCAGGAGCACGGCCCCCCCACCCCCAGAGACAGGCCAGCTCAACTCAGGTAAAGGAGCGGACGCCACCACTCAGACCCCCCAACTCCTCTGTGGGGCCCCAGGATCCCCCACAATCACAGGCCTATGCACCACGGATATCCCCAGAGCCGCCCGGTCATCCACCCAACTGCAGAGCCCCAGCAGACCAGGAGGACCCCCACCTGCCCCAAAACACCACAACATTGCCCAGAATTAGGAAGACTCAAGTATTAAATGATGGAGTTATGTCAGCCCATATTTCATGAAATGAATCAACATTGTTTTTGGAGATTGCCAATAGTTTTTTCATTGAGATGTGAACTATTAATAACTGCAACCATTGGGATCTGGTGAGATTAGCTCTATTTTTATAATTGAGTAATGTTTTTTTCTTGGCAATTGTTAAGGCGATCAAGTCCAGTCTCCCGATCATATAGATCGGGAGACTGGAATGCTGGGACCCAGAAGGGTTGATAGCTTCTTGGTGGTCCAGAATTCTTGGATAGTTGAGCAGAGCCAGAAGGCATGAAAGTAGTCAACTCTGGTATCAAGGGAACAGTGAGAGCAAATGTCTTCTTCCACAAAAAACATTTTGAACATTTTGTGTTCCATAATATATACTTCTGTGCAAGATCTTATATGGGATGAGTTGCATTTTGGAGTTGTGGATCATAGAAAAGGTGTTGTTGCAAATAAGCTTCCACAGGTTGATATCAGTGGGAACAGCAAGGTCTCTTTATCATTCCATTGTAGGTAAAGATAAGTTGTCATCTGTTTTTAATAAAAGTTTGTATATTCTGGAAAAGAGATTTTCCAAGTGACCGATATGAGTGAAATGTTCAATCATTTCAGGTGGTTGTAGGATGTTGTTTGTCAATTTGATTTTAACTTTGAGAGACTGCTGTAATTGAAGGAATTGATGGGAGCTGTGGCCACCGATATTATAGCTTTGCGTTAATGTTGGGAAGGATATAAGCAAATTGATTTCAAAAATAGGTTCCAGAAGAGTAATTCCTTGTCTTTTCCAAGACCTAAAGATTATTGGTCTGTTTTTACCCAGAAAATCTTGGTTGTGCCAGATTGGCATGAATTTGTTTGGAGATAGAGTGTGACCACTGAGTTTGAGGAATTTCCACCAGGCTGACAGAGTTGTTGCGATAAATGGGTTTTTAAAGCATTTATGTTTCCTTATTGAACCAGTAAGGAATGGGAGATCAGATAATGATAACTCCTGACATTCTGTTTGTTCAATGTCTCGCCATCCATGGGCCAATTGTTGCTGAAAAGAGATATGTCCAAATGCTTTTTTGGCATCTGAAGATGCAATAATAGTATTTAAGTTGTTCCTTTGAGTTATGCTGATCAGACTGAATAAACGACGGATATTGCTGAATTTGTGTCTGCCTTTGACAAAACCTGTTTGGTCTGGGTGAATTATAAATGGAATTACTTTTCCAATTCTGTTGGTTAGTGTTATCACTTGTAATCTTAAGGTCGCAATTAATAAGGCTTATGGATCTATAACTGGAGGTGAGGGTTGGGTCCTGGGTTTGAGCAAAACCGAAATGAGAGCAGTATTCATGCGCGGAGGCATGGTGGAGGTTGACTTAATCTCTGTAACCGTTCTGATGAATAATGGGAATATAAGTGGCCAGAAGTGTTTACAAAATTCCCCTGGGTAGGCATCTGATCCAGGTGATTTATTGTTGGGAATAGAGGAGAGAGCTTTCCTGAGTTCTTCTAGAGTAAGTGGTTGATTCAATGTGGTAGCCTGTTCTGTGGATAGTTTAGGGAAGTTGATATCATCGAAGAATGAGTTAATGTTTGATATATTTCATGAATTATCATGAAATTATCATTATGTCATATAACTTGTTATAAAAGTCTCTGAATATTTTATTGATATATTGCAGGGTGTGTGTTATGATACCCTGTGGATCTTTGGATGGCTGAAAGAAGAGTTTTTTCTCTGCCAAGTCTTGTTCGTTGCATGATGAATTGTGTCTTTTGACGGATGATATAATCAAGTTGAGATGTAATTGTCTGGATCTCATTTAGGATTTGCTCAGTAGGTGAGTGGATTTGTTGGAGTTTGTCTTGTGAGTCTTGTCCTTTCTTTTCCTTGTGAGTGGAGAATGAAATAATACTACCTCTCAAAACTGCCTTTGCTGTTTTCCAATCTAAGGATGGTGATATTTCTGGAGAGCCATTTAGTTCAATGAAGGAAGTCCCTTCTCTGGAGAATAAATTGTTAAATTCGTTTTCTGTCAGAAATTCGGTGTTAAACCGTCACCTGCGAGGAGTGTTCAAGTATGTTTCATTTATGAGGTTGAATCTCTGATCACGGCCGGTGATCAGGGATTACAATAGGGTGAATTTCAGGATTAGTGATTTTGGACATTACCGTGTTACTTGTAAAAAAAAAAGGCAATTCTGGAGCCTTTATGGGGTGGTGAGTAATATGTGTATTCTCTGTTATGTGGATTATTTCATAGCCAACAATCGCCAAGAGCAAGATCACTCATATATTGTTTTATAATGTCAGATGAATGCCAGGACTTGTAATTATCTCTGGTTTGTGAACGGTCTAAACTTGGATCAAGTACTGTGTTGAAGTCCCCTCCCAGTATAATAACTGAGTCAGAGAATTCTAAGAGTTTTGAAAATTTATTGTGAAAGAAATTTGGGTTGTCCTCATTGGGGCCATAAATATTAGCTATGGTTTATTTGATGTTTCCTTAAATTCAGTTAATCATTATGCATCACCCTTCTGTGTGTGATATTGTGGTTTTATTCTGATATGGTGTGGTGGGCCACAGGGGCGTGGTCAAGCCGCCACTGCAGACAGGCAGTGCAGGCTCCCATCCCAGGGCCCGCCACATATGGGATACTTTTATTGATCAATAGAGGAACACCTCTTTTTTAAGCTACACTACCATGCTCATATTTTCCCATATTTAGGTCAGAATTCTTCTCCATTACATTCCTTTTTACTGTCCTAGTATTGCAGGAAGTTCGTAGGGATACGTATCTACACAAACAAATGACACATAGAGAAACATAAACATAGAACATTGCATTCAAACATACATATAGTGATAGTGAATAGAGGGTGATAATGATGAGAGTAGTAGGGAGGATGGGATGAGGAAGGTGAAATGATGAGAGTGAGAAATATTTACAATCCTGACTTAGATAGGATGCTAATTTCTACATCTTGCATATCACAATTATCAGAATAACCAGGGTGTGGCGGAGGAGTCTCAGAATTACAAACATTCTATATATAGTTTATCAACAAACAACGATACCAGTTTACCCTTCTCTTTCAGGATGGGGTACGGCACCTTCCGTCAGTCGTTGATCTTGAAGGGGAATTGGTCTTTCCTAACCAGCTTGAGTCGTTTCAGTTCCTGTCCTTTGCTTTAAAAAAGCTCCCTGTGCCTGAAGTGTTCAAACTTAGCAATGATGTCGTTGATGTCAACGGTGTCCGTGTGGAGTTTCAGAGTGGTGTGGCGGAAGTCTTTGACCATTTTTTCTGGTGTCTAGGTGTTGTTCTCGGGATCTTGGAAAAAATTAGGCTGTCCCACACAATTCTGGATTGGCTATACAGGATAGTCTCTCTCATTATATATTGTTTTTCTTTACAACCTCCATCTCCATTGTGAGACACTTCACAGAGGTTATTAGATCCACGTTGCATCTCGCCCACGGTGCGGTGTAGGAAATCAAGGCTGGTTTTGTTCACGGAAATGTCTCTGAGGAGTGAACCAAGCAGCTTCTTCTTGAGCAGTCGAGCTTCTTGTAAATATCATCTATTGTTAGAGTCCTGGTCCTCTTCCATTACGTACTTGTTATAATAATATTCAATATCATCCACGAGGTCCTCCACCTTGGATTCATGTAGTGTGCATAGAGTGTTTTTTTTATTTTTTTGCAATTCGCTTTGTTATTTGTCTGAATTCAAGCAGATTGTCAGTGTTTTACTTTGTGTAGCTGGTGCCGTCATGTTGGCTCTGTACTCACTACCATCTTCTCGCGAGATTACTGCATGCTCCTCCGCGCCCATATTCTATTTTATTATTTTTTAATCTACTATCTACTTATTCTATTCTGCTATTCATTTTAAAGCTCTTTCAATACGTTTTGTAGAAGCAGTAGCATTTCCCACAAGTTCCTCTGATCCGTCAGAATTTGGGGCCATTTGTATCATATTCAGGCCCGTATATCGTAACTTATTATATTATAGTATATTGTAATTTGATTTTGTCACTGATATAGATGCATCCAAAATAAATTCACACCAGCAGTGTGAATAGTGTAAAAACCTACTGAAGCTCTCCCCCTCCCTGGGGTTCCAAGGAATGTGCTTCTCTCATGATCACCGCCTTCTTCTACCTTCCCCTCCCTCTCCCTACCTGTCCCATTAGCCAAACTCTATTAACCTGCGCACACAGCTGTTCCAGATCTCTAATCTAACCACTATATATGCCTCTCTCACCAGTCACCCATTGCCAGATTGTCTTCGATGCTTGCACCAGACTCTCCAGCGTTCTCCGGACTGATTCCCCGCTACCGCCTCTGCCTCGCTCCGACCACGTACCCTGCCTGCCCCCCCGCCTGTCTTCTGTCTGCACTCCTCGTTATCGAACATGCCTGTCCCCGATGACGTATCCTGCCTGCTCCCTGCCTGTCTTCTGTCTGCTCTACAAATAAAGGACATTACCAAATATCCCTGCCTGTCTTTGTGCTGCAATTGAGACGAACCAAGGATGACTATTGTTTATGCACAGGTTAAACACTGTTGCTAAAAAATGGTTACTCCAAAGCATTTTATATTCCAGAATTGGCTCTACATACCCCTCTGCAGTACCTCAAATAAACCTCCTTATATTTGTGGATTTCAGTGAAGTTTCCAGCCAATAAAGCAATTGTTCCAAAAATGTATATTATTTTATGGTCTGGAACATTGTGCTCTTTAGGATGGTTTATGGGAGTTATTTGACCAGGCCTCCAATCTTTCTTGATCAAATCACACCCCCCCAGGCCCCGACACAGCACGGTACTCACACAGTTGTATTAGAAATTATTACTGGGTGTTCTTTCTTCTCTGAAAAACAGCCGCCAACTTCCATCTCCCCTTCTCCTACAAAATGTCTGGCATACTCCAGAGTAACAATGACATTAAAACCCCCAGCTCTACTCTTCTCTCCTTTGGCATTAAAAAGAGTAACTCATTTCCGAGTCGCACATTTGCCAAATATAGTCAAATGTAGTGTTCATTTCACAGCTCAAGGAGTCGAACATGTAAACATGTGAACATTTGCGCGTTGTCTGTCATCCCTGGCGTGACAGGAGTGCCTGCAGCATGGCAGTTATTGGAGAGAGAATCCATCTCTCACTCAGGAAGGCAGTGGAAAAAAAGGAAAATTATTAAACTGCACCCACAGGATTGAGGAACAAAAATAAAAATAGCTGATGAGAGTAGTTCACCCTTACTTGCAAATGCTGTTTAGAAATGGAAGGCTTATCTCTTTCCCAGTGCCAAAACTCATACTCAGCACATACACCACACAAAAGACCGTGGGCTTGCGGGATGGGCGGGGTGCAAGCTATGTGGGTGGGGATGCGGCGGGCAGCTGCCATCTTGCCTGTCAGGCTCCTGCCCTAGCGTGCTTCTCGTCCATCCAGAAATTGTAATCCCACTCATATTAGCTTAGAACACACTCGCACTAAGCCACCAGGACGACGCTGCGACGTGGCGGGGCTGCAGAGAGCACCGCCGGGTGCCTTCCGGGGCCCTTGGAGGTAATGCTTGCCGTTGTGTGTGTGGGTTGGGGTGTGGGGGCGGCTGTTGGCCTTTTGCTTCTGCTGCGCTGCTTTTCTGCGGCGGGCACCTCGGGTGCTGGGGGTGATGGAGGGCCCATATATCTGGCAGCCTGCTGGTATTGGCGGGTGGGGGTAACATCAAGGTGCCCCGCGCTGAGCACACGCTGTTACGTGTATGGGAACTTGGCACTCACGCCGGGTGAGGCGTCTGGTCGGCTGCGGTGGGCAGGCCTCCACCTTGCGCGGGGCGTGGGTGGGCATGGGGGTCCTGCCGGCTCGCCCGCAGGCTTGGGTTCGGGCGGGGTGTCGATCTGTAGCCATTGGGGCCAGAATCCGGGCCTGCGGTCCGTACCTGGGGCCCGCGGCCTGGGTTCTGTGCCTGCGGCTGCGTCTTGTTCCTGCACCTAGGGGTTGGTTGTATGGGTTCGCTGCTGGGGTGCAGGGTCTCCTCATGCTCCCTGGGACTGGGTTATGCTCCTCGGGGCTGGGCATGGGGGTTGCTCCACGGCCCTCTGGCTTTGCGCTGCGACATAATACCGACCTTTTACACCAGTACCAATGGAGATAAGTCACACACTCAGTGGTGGACATCTTAGACACACACACACACACACACACACACACACACACAAAATCACACACACACACACACACATATACAGGCGGTCCCATCACACAAGCACACACCACCACACCTGGTTCAAGTGCACCCCAGCACCCTCCTGGTTGCATTCCTCTCCTTTCCTCCCTCATTTGCTGCCATAATTATGACAGGAAGAGACCACGTGACCAATTGTAGCTCTAGTTTTCCTGGACCTAATTCATTGTTTTTCAATACATGTTGTCATCCAATGTTTATGTCTTTCTGTAAATGTTGTTTGTTTCTATCTTTATTTGTCTCACCTGTGGTGATTCTCCCCCTCTTGGAGTAGTGATCAGTTGTTTATAGACCCAAACATGATAAATAGTTCTCCAAAGAGGGGGGTTGGTGGTGGTTCTCTATAACCAAAAACTGTGCTCTTGCATCTTATAGGTTATCCACAGGGCACAGTTATTGCAGCAGCTCTTGATGGTTTAACAATTAATAAAGAGTTGTATTGCAGGTTGAAAACTTGAACTCCACTTGCAGACTACCTCTGTCCTAGATGCAATGGCATACAAATACTCTGTGTTGTATGCTCAGCATGCTGACAGCACAGGTAAAAAAAAAAAAAAGAAAAGAAATGGAAGGCTTCTATTTTCTCTTAACCAGAACTACTGTATTGACATGAGGGTATGGAGGCCACTCACAACCCAACCTCAACTTATCTTAAATGAAAGCTGACACTGTCAGTGTGGGTCAAAAGTGTCATGTCAACAGAAGGTCAGAAGATGTTAAAAGACAGTAGCATACCATGCCAAGAAAAGCCAACCAACCACCAGACTTAAACAACCACTTCACCCCAACAGAAAAAGACAGTCTTAAATGACACCACTGCCAATACTCCAGCGAACGTCATACCACAGTTCTAACTGCTCCTGTGACATCCAGTGCTAAAACTTCTGAAATTTCTGTGCCAGAACTGCTAAAAACTAAGAGGCCATGCACACGGAGAGTACATTGCACTCGCCCAGTCTCATTAGGTCATCTTCATGCTTAGTATGTCAAAAATATCCTTAATCTATAGGTGTCCATATATGGCATTGGTAAATGAATATTTTTACTCTCTTAGCCTCTTTTTGTATATATATACTGTATGTTCTTCCACCTTGATTGTATCCTTTGTACTACGTGATCCTGGGAAACCCAGTCCTCATTCTTCACAATTCATACTTCAATTTGAGCTTTTTTCCGCTGAAAGACTGATTATTTAATACTCTGTCTCAAAGACTTTAACCAGTAAATGACGTGGATAAAATGAAAAATATTTTTTATAGATCCAGTACAATAGTTAGATCAATGATCAACATAGAGGCACGTTACGCAATTTGAAGTAGAACATCAAAATGTCAAAAAGACCCAAAAAATGATACACAAGTTGTAAAGCTTCAGGCTGGACAGCGCTTCAGGCAGTAATCTTATCTCACCACACTGGAGACTCGATTGGCTCATCAATACTTCACACTGTATGCACGGATGATTCCCAGGGCTATTAAACTCCCTCAGTTGGGCTCCCAGATAAATACTTTTATAATACTTTATAATAAAGGTACTTTATTAATCCCCAAAGTGAAATTCCAGTGTTGCAGCAGCAATGACATACTGACAAAACACACATAATTTACAAAAACACACACTGTTTTTGAATCAGTTTACTATATATATAAATATACAGTATACACATACACATACACATACACACATATATACATGTATACACATACACACACATATACATATGTGTATATCCATATACTGTAGATATAAAATAACTAAATAAATAAAAAATAAAAATAATAATAATAATAATAGAAATTAATGAATAAAATAAAACTTTGTGAAAGCTAAAGCTTCAAAGTGGAAGTTAAATGTAAAGTAAAAATGTGCCTTGTGCATTGCCATTCAGAGGAGGAGTTTCCTCTCCTGGCACAGATGGGAGTCATTGTAGGTGTCTATTGCGATGGGCAGGAATGATCTCCTGTAACGGTCCTAATTGCAGCGGAGCTGAAGGAGCCTCTGGCTGAAGACCCTCTGTTGTCTGACCAGTAGGTTGTGTAGAGGGTGTGCAATGTTGTCCATTATGCTGAGCAGCTTGTGCAACATCCTTCGCTCCACAAGTTAAACAATGATGTAAGGTTCGACTCTTTTTTTAGATTCAGTAATTGACGAGTCACTCACACCATTTTTACACTTATATTAGCAGGTATACCCCGTTTTTTTAAACGCGGGAAAACCTGCTAAAATACGCGATTGACACCTTTCCCATTGCCAGTAGAGGACTATACCTTTTTTTTTGGTCTGGTGTGTCACGTTCAACATCACAAACACACCGGAAAAGGGACGTGTCATATTTCCAGTGTGATTTGGAACAAACGCTAGTGTTTTGTATTCATACCAAAACCCATGCACTGGTCCTTCAGCGGCCCCCAGCTTGGTAGCTGGAGTCAGTCGGAGCCCGGCAGGGCAGCGAGGGGTTCTTAGCTGTGGTCCCCTCGGAACGTTCTCCACACTCACTACATTTCATGTTGCTGCATGCGGGAAAAAGGTTAATAGCTTCTGAATATGGTTTGGGATTCTTAAATCAAAAAGGAAATAATGTAATGATACACGGGTATTCCTATCTATTTATGTGGCAACATCCGAAACATCAATGCGTGTCTTATCTTAGGGACCAAAATTAACCAAAATTGCCCTGTTTCCATCAGAGCTGATCAGAGCCGGAGCATATAAAAACCTGTGTCTATTGCAGGGTCATTTGTCCCGGGACTGAAACCTGGGTGTAACCTTCCCCACTAATGACATTTGCCAGATGTTACCAGGTTTCTGCCACAGTGGGAAAGGTGTATCAGTTAAGAGTTAAGAGTCATTACATTTTCAGACACTTTTTTTGATGCAGTTGGTGTAATGCATGGTGAGTGAGGCTGGACCACTGAATAATGAACAAGATACAGAAGAGTTGGTTGTGAATGGAATTCCCATTAGAATAATTTTTTTTTTCGACAAAATTGGTGCAGTGGTGCAGTTGGTGCAGTGCAAAATGTAAATCAGTCACATTCCGTATGAATTAAGCTAAATACCTAGAACTTTTTTTTTTGCCTAGGAAATGTTGGGAAACACTGTTCTCTCACCATGACAGTTTTTTGCTCATTTAGTTGTAGTCACAGTGAAACATCCTGTCCAACTCCCTTTTCTCTGTTCCTTCCTTCTTGCCTTTTTTGTCAACCTAGCTTTTAAACTCCCCCCGGCCAACTGTCCAACCTGCAGTCAGGTGGAAAGGGAACATTAGTGTGGCTGTGATTCCAGCTGCCAATCATCCAGGCATCCCACGACCTGTCCGTAATTACACTTCTCAGCCTGGTCATACTGAAATAACAGAGATCGGGACATGGTGCCTGTAAACTGCAGTACCCCCGATAACCCTTTGCAAAGGCTGCGGCATGCATCCTTCTTCTGCCACATCCATCTCTGGGGTCTATGTGCTCGGAATGATTGGGGGGGGGGGTCACTAAGCTTGACTATCCTTCAACAACTACTGACACATGCAGTGTCGGAGGATTAAAGGAGTTTGTGCAGATGTGCCAGGTATGGCTTACAAGCTGCAGCCCCGCCAGCCTGCCAAGCCCGGAGAGAGATCTCCCAATCGCCGTGTGTCTGTGTCGGTGGCACTCACGTAGGCGGTTATAGCATAATGCATGAGTAGGCAATTGGTTGGGGTCTCATCTGCCAAAGGGGCCTTCTGAATTGGTGTTTCCTTTTCCTTTTCCAATTTTAATTTTTTTAATTTTTAGAGCTTCCAAAATGCGTCTGATCAGTCATCCAATGTCTTTTTGCTTTTTGGTGTCACTTTTCCAGACAGTTTCGTTCCTGCTTTCCCACACTAGAACCAAGCGAGCATTCTGCCAGGCTGTGCTCCTGGCGCATCAAGATGTAGGTCTCTAATCCGGACTGCAAGCACCGTGCACGCCCTCGGCATGGGCTGCAAGAGGGAATTACTGAGAGAATAGTCCTGAAACACACAGGGGTATACTCCAAAATTATGTTTGAATGCTTTTAGATAGGCTTTAACCTGCATGCGTAAAAAAAACCTGTGTCCAGGAGCCACACCTCCCAAAAATGAAATTATGAAAGGTCCACTTATTATTGCTTTACACACAACGGCACTCCGACTCCAGTTCGGGCTCTGCAGTCAGTGAACTCCATAGTTGGACATGGACAATGGACACCCTGAGTCTGAAACCCGGTGTGTCCTACACTGAGGCGGCCGAGAACTCCAGGGCGGATGTGTCCGAAGACCCGTTCACCTTTCACAACACGCGTGCACACACACACACACACACACACACACACACACACACACACACACACACACACACACACACACACACACACACACACACACACACACACACACACACACACACACACACACACACACAGTAGATTTTAGGGGGGGCGCAGTGGATACATCCCCTTCAATATTTATAATACATACATTTGTCGCCCACAATAAAGACATGAAAGATCAAGAGGACTTTTATTTTTGAAAAAACTCTATAATATGTATAATATAATATAGACGCAACAACGCCTCCGACAGGGTTGGGTCTTTTTCCTTCAGCACTTTTTTTACCACAAAAATATGATGATTAATATGATTTCCAGAATAATTTAGAGGCTTTACGAAGGTCTCATTCTCGAATAGATTTGATCAATGTTTCAATCGGTTATGGTCAAAATGTGTGTCTTCTTGTTTTCAGTCAGCTTCAGTAACATAGTTGAGATGTACATGATTGCTAAAAATCCTCCGAAAACATAGCTATGTGTGATATGTTGAATGTGCAGTTTTGAACATGAATTAATATATTATTGACGTGAATAGGTGCCACATGCATATTTAAAGACAAACAAAAAGGGACAGAAGAGTAAATCACGCCTATATGTGTGTGGACTCAGGGATCATTTTAAATGAGAAAAGTTGATCTACAGGAGAATAAATATTTTAAAGCAATACAGAATGTCTTCGAGCCATATTCCATTAGATTTTAAATTGTCACCTAGTGCCGTAATTTTGTGTTTTCTTTTACATAAGTAAATACATTTCCACCATGCATTGTTGCAGAAAGGCCACAAATTGGCGCATAAAAATTAACAAGAATGCAGGAAATTAAGTGTTTGATGCCCCGCTTGGGGACATTCTGGTGGACAACCCTCACACTCCCTGCTTAATGTGTCCGCCACAATGTCCAAACAAAACCTGCGCCACTACACACACACACACAAACACATACACACACACACACACACACATACACACACACACACACACACACACACACACACACACACACACACACCCACACACACACACACACACACACACACACACACACACTCAGTTGTGGACTTCAGACTTTTGCTCCGAGAGAATTGTGGATGTTCAAATGCTTTATCAAAAACGTGTACTATACTTTTGTCTTGAAAGAATTAAAAATTATATACTCACAGTACAATATTTTTCTTGCCGTATTGTCTTCTTCCAACCGACCAAAGGTCATTTGAAGTTGGAATAGTTAGAGTTATCATTTGGGTCCATCCTTTAGTTGTGTGGGTTTGTTAACTGAAAAGAGATGCCTCCAAATAGTATTTGTTCACCTTGTGCAAAATGGAGAAGGGCCTCACATTGGTCTTTGCCTGGGGCCTCCAAATCAATAAGGAAAAGACTTGGAGGGAAATAGAAAGACACTCTAAGTTAGGACTTAGGAAGACAAATTGATATTGTTGCTTATCGCCTATCAGCATTCATCACTCATATCCAATGTCAATTCAATTAGATGACGGAATTGTAGACACAATTTTGTGGTCACAATTCACTATGGTTATTGTGACGAGAATTCCCTATGGGTTGATTCCATGATACACTTTTGATACCACAGTGTAGCTGGATAGTTTAAATAATGTGGAATGGTGGGGGAGGGGAATAGGCTATTTATAAGTGACCTTTTAAAACATTTTTAAGTGATAATTAAAGGCATAGAGTATTTTCTCAAAGCTAGCTGAAAAATTGTATACAAAGTGTAAGACGGCATTAAGACAGCCTTTCCATCCAACATGACATGACGTCTATTTTATCTAGTTGTTGGAACTACACAGAATTAGATGCATTTGTTCACACCAGGACTGTTTATTAAGCTCAGGGTGTAGGACTTCCTAACCGGCCAAAACCTGTCACAGTGATGCAAAATTGGTCCTAGTGTTAGAAAGAGGAGTAAAAGCATTTTTATCAACTTTCTCAATTCAGGAAATGACAACTATATCCAGCAAAATTAAGAGACTTCAAGTGCTGTGCTTACTCCTTAGGAGTTCCCAACAGATGGCGTTCAGGCACAGTCAAGCAAACAAATTCTGGGGTAGAGCGATTCATAGGAAACAAAAATCAAATTAATAAGATAGTGTTTGGATAGCGATGGAATCATTTTTGTGACCAATCAGGAAGTGATAACTTCATAATACGAGAAGATCAATTGATCCTTTACTGCAGAAACCAAAACTATTGTACCTTTAGGTTTTTGGGCAACGGGGAAGATGTGCAACAGTGATTCCGGTCCATCACAGCAAACAATTTGAAGAATCATCAATCAAACTTTGATTGCCCCTACAGTGTTGACGATGATAGACAGATTGGTTCATTTCCCCACTACCCAATGTGAAGAAGTTATGTTGAAATCAAAATGCATTTATGCAAATTGCTGGTTTTCCTGGAGTTGTAGGTGTCATGGAAGGCATTAAGATTCTTGTTTCATCAAAGACGAAGATGGATACATTCCAAATAAAAACCATAGAAAGACTTTAATTTCGCAGCCTTGGCTGTCATAAAACTGCAACATCATTCATTATCCAAAGAGTCTATTGGAACAGGATCTGTCTTTCAAAAAAGACAGATCATACTCCTTGCTTAAAGTTAGTGAAGGAAGAGGTAGCTATATTTTTATTCCCCGTCAAACTTTCGGCACAATTCATAGCTGTGTTCTTTGGATGTTTTATACACACAGGCCAGGTCTGCTTAAGTCGGCCACTGAAAGTTACAGCTGATTCAAAAAGCCAGAATCCTGGCGAGATGTCCAAAAAAAACCCATACATACCTTGATGACTGCTGAGATCTCAGGCTTATTGTTTGCAGTTATTAATTGTACCTTTAAGGGTATATGTTAAAATAGTATAAATAAATTGTGAATATTATTGTGGTGGACAAAGGGGCATGGTCAAGCACCAGCTGCGGACAATAGCACGGTTCCCTTTCCCGCGGACGCCAAGCTGCCTCTAGTGGGACCAATCAGCATCATGCGGGCCCGAGATAATTATTACCCACCTCATTATTATAATAATCATCATTTTGTTATTTATACTTGTGGCCAGCATAACTTATTGTTTAAAGTGACAATAAAGACTCTCGCCGTGTTGGTGCACCACAGCCAGAAAGACGCTCAACATGGGACCTGGGAGGGGCAGGGCGCTGAGCGAAAGGAGCCCGGGAGCCGATCCGCTGGCTGAAGAAATGCCTCGTGGACCTGGAGGAGGAGCAGGACTACATCCGCTGCCAGAAGGGGCATGTCCTCGCCAGCGTGAGCTCCCTGGAGCACGCTGCAACCGGCCACCGGCCCGCCGCCACCGACCAGGTACAGGCCAGAGGACCAGACCCCCGTCCAACCCCAGGTCCCACGCGGGATTCGCCAGGTCTCATCGCGGTGCCTCAGAGGAGAGTGTCCGGGGGGGCGCTATGTCCCTCCCCAGGACCCACACGGGATTCACCGGGTCCCCAGTCCATCAAGGTGCTCTGGAGACAAGGTCTGGGGGGGCGCTATGTCCGACCCCAGGACCTATGCGGGATTCCCCAAGTGCTGTGATGCTGCAAGACGCTCCCTCCCCTTCCCGTGCTGTCCCCTCTCTGTCCCCCCTCAGCTCCCAGGGCGGTGCTGCGGCGGGGAGTCATGGAGCTGCGCAGACGTCTGCGGGCGGCCCGGCCACAACCGCAACAACTGTCCTGGGATGGAACTTGGCCAGGTGGTCCGGGTCGCCGGCCCTCCGGATCCCTTCCCCGGTCAGAAAGGGTCCTACCAAGTACCGGTAAGGCTACATGGCGGTAGACATCAGGCTTTGCTGGACTCGGCCATTCGCATTCGATGGTCCAGCAATGCCTTGTTTGACCCAAAGCTTTGGTGGAGGCGTCACAGGTGGAGGTTTGTTGTGTGCATGGGGATATTCACATGTATTGGATGGTCCGGCTCGAAATTTGTTGCAAGGGAATAAAGCATAGGGTACAGGCTGCTGTTAGTTCCTCGCATTCCCTGATTTTGGGAATGGATTGGCCACAGTTGATGACCGCGGATTGGCCGCGTTGATGAGAGAGGCTGGGGGAGTGCATTCATGGTCGGTAGGAAAATGTGTTATGTGGTGCACGGTGACAGGGGCGGTGGGATCCCAAGTAGGCTCTCCCCCAGTCACTTTAACCTTCCCTGTTCCCTATAACCTATTTTCTGCTGGAGCAGCCGTGAGACAATACACTACGCAGGGCCTTTGAGGGGGTAGTTAAAATCGATGCCATGCTCACTCACCCGTATTTTTCGCTGATGAGGGACAAGTTATATCGAGTTATATCGAGTGAGCCGTGACATTCAGACAGGAGGGGAGATAACCCAGTTGTTGGTGCCGGGAAATGCTCTTCCAGGCGACTCACCATAACCCGATGGCCGGTCACCTCAGTCATGAGAAGAAACGACAGCAGATAATGGCCCGCTTCTATTGGCTAGGCATTTGGGCATATGTGCGTAAATGGTGTGCTGCGCATCCTGAGTGCCAGTTAGTCAACCCTCCAGCTACGCCAAGAGTGCCGTTGAGCTTCCCCCCAGTCGAGGTCCCATTATAAAGACTCGGTATGGACCTTATCATGCCATTAGACTGCAGTGCCCGCGGGCATCATTTTGTGTTAGTCCTAGTGGATTATGCAACCCGGTACCCAGAAGCAGTGCCCCTGCGCAGTATTTCGGCCAAAAGTGTGGCGCAGGTGCTGTTTCAGGTCATCTCCCTAGTTGGGATTCCAAAGTAAATCCTGACGGACCAGGGCACTACCTTTATGTCACGTAAACCTCGGGAATTTTGTGAGTTACTGTGCATCCGCTCAATTCGGACCAGCGTTTACCATCTTTAGACCGACGGCCTGGTGGAGCGCTTTTAATGAACACTGAAAAACATGATTCGAAAGTTCGTTCATGACGCCATAATTGGGAGACGTGGTTGTACCCCCTGTTGTTTGCGGTGCGGGAGGTTCCCCAGGCCTCCACACGATTTTCTCCCTTTGAACTCCTCTTTGGTAGGAGCCCCCGGTTTAAAGAAAACTGGGAGGAAGGTTTTAACACCAGTAAGAATGAAATACAGTATGTTATGGACCTGAGAGAAAAGTAACATGCGCTGCTTCGGCCGTTATCATGGGAGAATTTGCTCCGGGCTGAGGAACGTCAGTGTCTCTTATACAACCGGGGTGCTTGACTCAGACAATTTGCACCAGCAGACAAGGTGTAAGTGTTGCTTTCTACATCTAGCTCTAAATTGCTTGCGAAATGGCAAAGGCCCTTTGTGGTCACACGGCGGGTTGGCGAGGTCGATTATGAGGTCAAACAGTCTCTGCGTGGACTACGGAAGGGTGAATGCGGTGTCCATGTTCGACGCCTACCTGATGCCTCGGTTTGATGAACTTCTCGACCTGTTAGGTACGGCTCGTTTTTTCACGACATTGGATTTAACCAAGGGCTACTGACAGATTTCCTTGTATCAGGAGTCCAAGGAAAAATCTGCGTTCTCCACGCTGTTTGGCTTATACCACGTTCGCACACTTCCATTCAGGTTGTTCGGCGCTCCAGCCACCTTTATTGCCTGGGTCACAAACAGACCGAGACCCAAGACCAAGAAGGAGGTGAGGCTGTTCTTGGGGCTGGCCAGCTACTATTGAAGGTTTGTCCCCTACGTTTGGGAGCTAACCAGCCCCTTCACCGACTTAACTCGTAATGGTGCTCCAGACTCGGTCCAGTGGTCAGAGAAGAGCCAGCAAGCATTTGCGAGGGTAAAGATAGCTCTCTGTGGGAAGCCAGTGCTGGTTAACCCTCCCTTTCTGTCTGCAGAATGACGTGTTGAACAGAGGGCTAGGCGCAGTCTTGTCCCAGGAGGTGGAGGGGGCCGAGCATCCGGTGCTGTACCTCAGCCGCAGAGTGGGGGTCGAAGTACAGCACGGTGGAGAAGGAGTTGGTTCCCTCCGCTACTAACTCGTGGGACGAGCTTTCACCCTCTGTTCGGACCACGCCTTGCTGCAGTGGCTCCACAGCACGATGGACACAAAGGCCCGGATCACCAGGTGGTACCTGGCTCTCCAGCCCTTTAACTTCCGGGTAGTCCATAGGCCGGCGGTGCAGATGGTCGTGGCTGACGTTCTCTCACGCTCTGGGGTGTCGGGGAGGGAGTCATCTGTCGGTCGGACAGCTCCCCAGCCTAAGTCGGGCGGTGGAGGTATGTGGCGGACAAAGGGCCGTGGTCAAGTACAGGCTGTACAGCACGGTTCCCTTTCCAAGCTGCCTCGAATCGGCACAATCAGCGCCATTGGTCCAACTCGAGGCAGGGGGATTTCTTAATGTTTCTCACAGTGGGGTCATCAGCAGCCCAGCAGCGGAACGCCATTCCTCTTGCAACCGAGGTGATTATTATCCACTTTTTTATTATAATAATCATCATTTTGTTATTTATACTTGTTGCTAGCATACCTTATTGTCTAAAGTGACAATAAAGACTCTCGCCATGTTGACGCACCACGGCCAGAAAGACTCCGTCTCCCTCCCTAAACCCTTACCTGTGGGCAGCGACCCCCACAACCCTCTTTAATCTCTCTGCATTGGATGCCAGTACAAGCTATAGCTGTCAGAAGCTCTGAATGGGATGGTGCTGGTTTTAATTGGTCAATATAATTTCACAGTATGCTCCAGTGCGCACCCTCTACCCACAAGATGCAGACTATTTGTCTGTTCCAAAGTTCAGGAATAAATCAGCCGAGTTCAGAGCGCTCTACTGTCACGCTCCTCCTCTGTGAAACACTCTTCTTGCTTTAAGTCACCTTTTAAAGACAACTTTAAATGCCCACAGCTAAAAATGTCAATGTCTTTCTTTATTTTAAGAGTACAATGTTTTGTGAACTGTGCAAAGATGAAATTCTTTTTAGCCTTTTTTTTTTTCTTTTGTGAGATAAATTGAGTCATGTTTTGTGTGTTTGAGATTATAAGACTGCTTTGCGAATCTGTTCCATTATCTTATTTTGAAGTGTTCATTCTTGGGATTTCTGTAAGTGAATTAGATTTAGCTTTCTCACAAGAATTGTAGGCTTTTGATGCTGTCTAATCTGGAATGTAAAGTGAACTGTTCATCCATGGGTCCAATTGGGTTTTGCAAGATGGGTGGACTATTTCTCAATTATCCCACTCTATAATCCCACTTTATTATTCATTTATAACTAACCTATTGAAGGTATTTTTCATGAAACGTCAAACATCTGGAAAAATCGATGCCATGATGCATGTTGGGCTTTGAGGGATTTAGTTTAACTGTTAGCACACCAATTAAGCATACCTTTTATATCCATCCACAGGACCTGGGAAATCCTCCCTCTAAAACGGGTTGATGTTGATTGTACCGTAATTACACAAAGAGTGATGCAATAATTAAACAGCAACTGGTGGAACTGTACTTTCGTCTTTTGCTAACCAAGACTCAACCTAGACTTACATTGACTGCAGTAGTGAAACTTTTGGCTGCTCTGACAATGGAAAATTGCATTGGAGGAAATTACCAGTGAGTTTCCTTCCATCCAGGAAAGCACAAATAGAGAAATAAATGCTGTAAACGTCAGCAAGGGACTTGAATCTTATTTACTTTATTTATTCTAATTTTCTTATATTTTCTTACTCTTATTTTACTAGGGAGCGCGGGTAGCTTTTCATTATGTTGAAACAAAGACCTGGGTTTAATTCTCATGTTCCTGGGGTTGTCAAAATGTTCTCCCTCTAAAAGACATGCGGATTTATTTGGAAACGGTAGCTTATACCTCGAAGTAAATGGTTGTGCTCCCCATGTGATAGGCTGGCATCCCATTCAGGGTGTCTGCTTTCCTTATGTAGAAGACAATCAAATGCCAGATACAAAACACACTGCAACAAAACACATGTGCAACACAAACCAAACATGCTACGTCAACCAATCGAAAAAAAAAAAGCATATAAAATGCACAGTGCAAAAATCCAGAAAGGATATGTTTCCTACGGTCAAAATGGTAGCGGGACCAGTTTCTACTGAAGTTATAACATAGAAGTTAAGATTGCACTGAGACCATGTTTCTACTTGTATAGTGTTTGTAGTTTCTTGATGAATTTGATGTGTTGATGAAGACGGAGAGACTGCTGCCGCTGACTTGAGTAAAATAATAGATTTATTACAAAAGAACAGCATCAGACCAGACTTGCCTAGGACATCCGGGAGAGAACCGAGCCGGATGGATTCTCTGTCGAATGCAACTCAGGTGGGCTCTTTTATGCTTGCCCAAAGGCAACATTGACCATTTGGTTCCCCTACATAGGTCACAGGTCACATTTCACCGGGACCCCTGGTGATGTGCTCTCTCTCTCGGGACCCCTGGCACCGTACGTCTCTTAGTAATTATCTTATACAATGGGGCTGTCTTGGGACACCACACATTCCAAGACACCTCATGTACCAGCTAGATTACATCATATTATGCACGATATGGACAATATACGTACTATTCAAAAAGTAAAAATAAAGATAACTGTTTTGATAAACAGTGTCTACCTTATACAAAACAATTTAAAAATCTTACACCTTCATTATAAGTTACTGAGAGAAACACAAATGTATGTTTCCGTTGTGAGTTTTGCATTGTTAATTTATTTTACGGCACATTTGGTTAATTTGTCAAGTTTCATTGATCACTGCGCGTTTTGTAATCGCCATTCAGTTGCCTGTCCCAGCCGACATATCTAACCCTGCCCCCTCATGACCCAGACTTATTTACATTCCTTGAACACTGCCTGTACTCTGTGTCCCTCACTACCAGCATACTGTCAGCCACACACCTGTCCAGTCTCAAAGCACAGCTGTCAAGGAACCTCTCTTCTGCAACACTTTCCCACTGTCTCATGCACATGCATGCATGTCAAAAATACATTTTGTGTATCAATTTCAACTGCTTCGTACAGGTATGGATTCCTCATACCTTATTTAGTGCATACATAGTCCTGTGCTCGACGTCACAAATCGACGCCTTATACAACCATGTATTATGTCTTTATTTTGACAAATTTAATAATTGAATCATCAAGATATTGCTGAAAAAGGTGGATTTACCCATCAGTCCCCTGTCGTATAGAGGTAGAGTAGACACAGGTAGAGTAGAGGGAGTTATAGTAGAGTAGAGGCAGGGTAGAGATAGCTTAGAGTACAGGTAGAGTAGAGGGAAGATTTAGAGGTAGAGGTAATGTAGAGGTAGAGTAGAGGTAGGTTAGAACAGAGGTAGGGTAGAGGTAGAGTAGATTTAGAGTATAGGGAGAGTTCTCCTCGAGTTCCTCTTCTGGAGGAACAGCAGATATCTCTCCCTTTGGGTGTTAATCTGTTATTTCCAAGGATAGGAATTCAATATTCGTCTGTGATGTCGTTGTGGATTCGCTCATCATGTACCTCGGTAGTCGTCATTACATCAACGTTAAAATAAGCAAATCGTCAGAATATTGATAACATTTTTTGCATATGCATCCCATTTTGATACTGACCTCATGAGACCTGGCCAGTGGTTTGCAAGATGAGTAATTAACATTCACAGACTAGAACTTGTCACACACACACGCACGCACGCACACACACACACACACACACACACACACACATACACACATACACCGACAGACGCAGCTAATGCAACAGAATATAAACAGAGCGACTATCCATCATGGTGCCCTTGGCATGTCCTTCTTCACATCCCATGCCGTGTGTGTGTGTGTGTTTCAGTTTGTATGGCACCATGCCAAGCTGGCTGCTCCCTCCCTTATACACACCAGCTAATGAAGCGACACGTGGTGACACTTGAGAGAGAATGTCAAAGGGACGGAAAAAAATGGCCGACGTCGGTCAGAAGTGAATACACAGTTGATGTACGCCCGCTACTCAAAAGTCTATGTGCAACAGTTCAAAGATCACTCTCTTAACGTGTCACCCCCAACACTATCCATTGAAGGTCTGCTTTCAGGGGCAGCGGTCGAATCAGTGAATGGTGAATCGGCGTGTGTGTGTGTGTGTGTGTGTGTGTGTGTGTGTGTGTGTCAGGGGTAGTGTGAACCGGGCGAATGGAGGGTGGGTGTACAAATGCACGTGGGCTCGGTCTGCAGAGGTGGGAGGAGGAGCCAGCTGATGAGAAGAGAGGAGGAAGAGGGAGGGCAGGTGATGGATGGGTGGAAGGGAGAAGGAGGTGTTGCAAGAGAAGGGCGGGACGCTGGGGTGGATGTCTGATGAGGACGGGCGGGTAGAAACTCATACTGGGACTGTGATAGAAAGTCAGAGGGTTACTCAAAAAACGGAGGTACAGGGAAATGGGGTTCATGGAACATAACTTGAGGCTCACTTTCTTTTCTCATGAATGCAAATTGTTAGTATCAAAGGTGTGGAAAACAATGGGACCTAATAAAGCAATAACCGCTTTTGTTTTGCAACATCTGGTTTATCATCGTCTTTGCTCCAAGACAGTCAGTTTGAATGTTGTTTCTCGAAAGTTTGCCTCTTTGATGGATTTGATTTCTTCGTCACTTGAGATGGCTGGGCTATTCTTTCATAGCAGGGTGCTGATTTTTTGTGAATGTTAATTGATATCGACAGTTTACTGCAATTTACTCACTTACTGCGTCGTGACCGATCTTTTCATTTCTTTTCATTCTTGCCGGAATTTTTCTATCGTCTTACAATATATATCGTCATATCGCACAGGCCTAATATTAAATATAAAATACTGAAATGTTCAACGTTGTCAATGTTCATTTAACAAGTGTCAGTGTAATGTTACCCGGTATGCGTGCGCACACTGGGCATTGTCATGATTGGATGACTACCCTGTTAGTCAAGCTCCTCACTACCTGAGGTTTGTTCAAAGATTCAAAGATTCAATTGAATCAATTTGTGCAAATCTGTTTAAAAATGTTTGAGATATTCTGCAAATAGGCATACGGAGGAACAGGGGCGGAATGGGATCAAGTTTGATGTAGTCTGGCTGTCAATATTTTATTGTTTAAAAGTGATGGGAAGGGAATATGTTTTCTTGATTGAGAATAAATTGATACGTTTAATAAGCTTTTGTAAAGTTATTTGATTTTGTTTTATTTCATTGAATTCTAATAATGATTATACTAATTAAATTAATTGTCATACTTTTTGAACAGGTTCGATAGAGGTTAGATTGGCCAATAATATCGTGTGGGTGTGTGTGTGTGTTTTTGTGTGTGTCAGAGTGGTGTACTTGAAGCGTGTGTGTGTGTGTTTGTGTGTGTCAGAGTGGTGTACTTGAAAGCGTGTGTGTGTGTGTGTGTGTGTGTGTGTATGTGTGTGTGTGTGTGTGTGTGTGTGTGCACATGCTCGTCAGAGTTGTGTGCTAGTGAAAGTGTGTGTGTGTGTGTATGTATGTGTGTTAGGGTTGTGTGCTAAGAAGGTTTTTTGTGTTTGTGTTTTGTGTGTTTGCGTTTTGTTTTAAGTGTGTTTGTGTGTGGATGTAAGTGTGTGTGTGTGCATGCGTGTCAGAGTTGTGTGCTTGTGAAAGTTTGTGTGTGAGTCGTGTGTTCTGTTGAGCTGTGAGTGTTGGAGTTGTGTGCATGTGAGTGTGTATGTATGTGTGTTGGGGTTGTATGTTCGGATTTATAAGTGTGTGTGTGTGTGTGTGTGTGTGTGTGTACGCTCTGAGTAGAGAACTGGTATTAGAGTACAATTCCAGATGAGCTGCCTAGGCCAAACACTTTAGATGAACAGATTGAAAGAGAGAGAGAGAGAGAGAGAGAGAGAGAAAGCGAGAGAGGGTGAGACAGAATGCATTGGTGCTTTTTTTAATGTAGTCATCATCTTGTATTTCTCTTCACTATTTATTCCTATTCTCCTTCAATGTGATTTGCTGCCAAACATGCTCCGCCATGTCGGGCATCCCAAAGCTTCATGAAATTGAATCGAAAGACGGAGAGAGCGAGACAGACAGGGAGAGACAGACAGCAGAAAAGATCCATGCATAGAAGTGGGGCAGTAATGGGATTTAACACACATACAGATGGATTTCCCAACCATATGCAAGTTAATAGAAGTGGAGGCTTGTTAAAAACCCTATCTACATACAAGTGTGCACACCGCACTTTAAATGCCAGCAGTCACACCATGCCACAGACGTAGCTCTGCTTCTTTTTTTTGTTTTATTGTCAGACTTTTGAACACCCTGCTGCCATCAACCACATAAGCACCTTACCCCACACCCCTACACTTGTGTCATGTTGTTTGTGTTAAGTACGTGGTGTTTGTGTTAGGTACATGGTGTACCTTCACCTTCACGTAGGCAAAGGTACACAGACTCACTCTTCCCCGTGTAGCACGCTTCGATAAAGAAAACAAATACTCCATTGCTTTTGGGCTCCACAGTGCATCAACACTGGTCTTCTGTTTATTTCGATTTATTTGATGATATACTGTATCTTTAACTATCTAGCTCAATAAAAATGCAGAAATCTATTGGATATCTTCAAGCTAAATAAGTCACTTTTTTTGGGGTGTAATTTTCCTTGGTTTCAAGTAATTTAAAAAAAGTAATTCTTTATTGAAAATTTACTTTTTTTTTTTACATAGACCCATTTTTTGCAGAGCAGTAAAGTTAAAGTTGATTTAACTCAAGTCACACTTTATTTATAAAGCACATTTCATACCAGGGCAACACAATGCGCTTTACAGAGAAATACAATCAAATAAAATATATCAAGTGCAATCATAATAACAGTCAGTGCAGAACAAACAGATCTCACAGCATACAGAGCACACACACAAATCTCACAGCATAGAGAACACACACACACACACACACACACACACACACACACGCACACACACGTCAGTCATTGTAGTGACTGACTGTAGTGAACAGCAAGGTTTTTAACCTGCTTTTTTTATTATTATTTTTTTTTTAAACCACCAACCCCCCTGTGCTATTTATCATGTTTGGGTCTATAAACAACTGATCACTACTCTAAGAGGGGGATCACCACGGGTGAGACAAATAAACAGAAACAAACAACATTTACACAAAAACATAAACATTTGATGACAACATGTATTGAAAAACAGTTAATTAGGTCCAGGAAAACTGAAACTACAACTGGTCACGTGGCCTTTTTCTGTCATGGTTATGGCAGAAAAATGGGGGAGGAAAGGAGAGGATTGCAACCAGGAGGGTGCTGGGGAGCACTCGAAGCAGGTTGGTGGTGTGTGGGTGTGTGATGGGACTGCCTGTATGTGTTTGTGTGTGTGTGTGTGTGCGCGCGCTTGTGTAAGATGTCCACTGGTGAGTGTACATGACTTATCTCCATTTGTCCTGGTGTAGAAGGTCGGTATTATGTGCTTTCAAGCAGCTGGGGCACACACATACAACCAACCCCCAAGTGCCAGCACAAGACGCATTGCAGTTAAAATTGCAGGGTTGGGGGTGCGAGTCCTTCAGGCAAGTCGAACCCCAATCACTCGCACCCCTCCTGCCCTTCAGATCCTGGTCCGGTGGAGTGTTGTTCGGAGTAGGATTGGTGTGCGAGTGTATGTGTTGTAAGTTAATGTGAGTGGGATTAAAATTTCGGGATGGACGAGAATCACGCTTGGGCAGGAGCGTGACAGGCAAGATGGTAGCTGTCCATCGCATCCCCACACACATAGCTTGCCTATCCCGAAAGCCCTCGGTCTATTGTGTGGTGTATGTGCTGAGTATGAGTTTTGGCACTAAGAAGGATAGGTGAGTCGCGACTGGATCGATCCAGGGGCGCAGCAACCCCCCAGACCCAACCGTGCCCCAGTGCACCCGCCTCCCGTACCTCATGGCAGAAAACCTACAGTGATCAGCCAAGGGTGCAGGCACCGCCATTCGCCTCCGCCATGTCAGGCAGATCCGCGCCCCCATCATGCCACTGGTCAGCCCTCAGTCACCGAGCATGCGGACTACAGAACAGGGGTCAGCACCGACCCCCCAGCGATGAGCGCCCCGCGCACCGAATGCACCAGATGTTAGGAGGTGTGCTGAGTGAACCCAGGTGCAGAGAACAAGGCAGAGGCGAGGTGGCAAAAATAGAGGTTTACTCAAAACAAGTACAAAAACTGGGCAAAAACAAATAAGAAGTCTCGGGAGCTTGGAACAAGAGTGTTGTCATGAGGTTAGACAAACTCAAGACTGAGCGCCCGAGGACACAAACGACAGGGTCTAAATAGGGACGACCAAACGAGACACAGGTGAAACATATCATCTAATGAGGCAGGGTAATCAGGAACAGAAATAGGTGAAGCAGAGCAACCTTGAAAAGGCAGTACTGGCGGCATCTAGTGGCTGATGCTGGTAGGACCCGGGCGAACCCTGACAGGACCCCCCCCTCTAGGAACGGCTCCCGACGTTCCTCCCGGGAGTGTCGGGTGGCGACGGCGGAAATCCTGGATCAGAGAGGGGTCCAGGATATCCCGGGCCGGAACCCAGGAGCGCTCCTCCGGCCCGTAACCCTCCCAGTCCACCAGGTATTGCAGGGCCCCGCGGACCCGGCGGGAGTCCAGGAGCCGGCGGACCGTGTAGGCGGGCTGACCGTCGATGATGCGAGGCGCCGGAGGAGGCCTCTGAGCTGAGGGGAGCTTGGGCAGAGGAATAAAACGGCAAGCCTTGGAGAACCGGTCTACAACGACAAAGATGACAGTGTGGCCCCGAGACGGTGGAAGGCCGGTGATGAAGTCCACTGAGAGGTGTGACCAGGGCCGACTGGGGATGGGAAGGGGATGCAGCAGCCCCATGGGACGTGACCGGGGGTTCTTGTTCTGGGTGCAGATGGTGCAGGCAGCGACGAAGGACCGGACGTCCTGCTCCATGGTAGGCCACCAGAAACGCCTGCGGAGGAACTCGAGGGTCCTGGAGATCCCCTGGTGGCCAGTGAGGCGGGATGAATGCCCCCATTGCAGGACTTGTGATCGGACAGCCTTCGGGACAAACAGGTGACCCGGGGGCCCGTTGCCGGGATCCGCCTCCCTCCTTTGGGCCTGCCGGACCTGCGTCTCGATTCCCCAGCGGACCGGAGCCAAGATGCAGGAGCTCTGGAGAATGGGCTCGGGGAGTTCAACCAGCTCAGGAGGGTCAAACTGTCTGGAGAGAGCGTCGGGCTTGAGGTTCTTGGACCCGGGACGATACGACAGGATGAAGTTGAACCGATTGAAGAACAAGGCCCATCGGGCTTGACGGGAGTTGAGGCGTTTGGCCTCTTGAATGTATGTCAGGTTCTTGTGGTCGGTCCAGACGACAAATGGGTGTTGGGCCCCCAGTGCCGCCACTCCTCCAACGCCAGTTTGACTGCCAGTAGCTCCCGGTTCCCTATGTCATAGTTCCGTTGCGCTGGGGTGAGGCGACGGGAGAAGAAAGCACATGGATGGAGCTTCCTGTCGTGAGTCCTTTGGGACAAAACGGCCCCCACTCCCACATCGGAAGCATCCACCTCCACCACGAAGGGTAGGGTAGGCTCTGGTGTGGCCAGGACAGGGGCAGCGGTGAACCGCATCTTGAGAGCCCTGAACGCCCCCTCAGCCTCCGCAGTCCAGGTGAAGCGGGCTGTGGATGTCCTAGTGAGGGCGGTGAGGGGAGCTGCCACCGTGCTAAAACCCCGAATGAATCGCCTGTAAAAATTGGCAAACCCGACGAAGCGCTGCACCTGTTTGACCGAGGTGGGTGGTGGCCAGTCCTGGACGGCCTCGGTCTTGGCAGGATCCATCTGGACGTGACCCTCGGTGATGACGAACCCCAGGAACTGAACGGTGGAGGCGTGGAACTCACTCTTCTCCAGCTTCACATAGAGGCCATTGGCGAGCAGGCGGTGAAGGACCTGTCTCACATGCTGTATGTGTTCGGGAAGGGTCCTGGAGAAGATGAGGATGTCATCGATGTAGACGAACACGGAGCGGTTGAGAAACTCACGGAGAACGTCGTTTACAAAGGCCTGGAAGACAGCGGGAGCATTGGCCAATCCAAAAGGCATGACCAGGTATTCATAATGGCCGGTAGGTGTGTTGAAGGCGGTCTTCCACTCATCCCCCTCGCGGAAGCGGACGAGATTGTTTGCGTTTCGAAGATCGAGTTTGGTGAAGATGGTGGTGCCTTGCAGTTGCTCGAAAGATGTGGACATGAGAGGAAGGGGGTAGCGATTCTTGACCGTGATCTTGTTCAGACCACGGTAATCAATGCAGGGACGCAGGCCGCCATCCTTCTTACCCACGAAGAAAAACCCTGCGCCCGCCGGGGAGGTAGAAGGGCGGATGAACCCTGAGGTGAGCGCCCCCCGGATGTACTCCTCCATGGCTGTAGTCTCAGGGGCAGAGAGAGAGAAGAGACGTCCTCGAGGAGGGCAGGTGCCAGGCAGAAGGTCGATGGCGCAGTCATAGGACCGATGGGGAGGAAGCGTGGTGGCCCGTCTCTTGCTGAAGACCTCCCTCAGATCGGCATACTCGTGGGGCACTCGTGAAAACTCGGGATGGATGGGACCTTGAATACGGACTGGAGCCAGGACACGGACAGGAACTCCGGAGTGGGCAGGGGCTTGGGAAGGGGCCCGAGCTTGGACACGGACTGGAGACTCGAGAGGGTGAGAAGACGGACTAGAACGAAGACAGGTGGTGTGGCAGGCAGGGCCCCATTCGGTGAGACGCCCGGAGGCCCAGTCCAGATGTGGGTTGTGACGGGCTAGCCATGGGTAGCCCAGGACCAGTGGAAACTCAGGAGAGTGGATGAGGTGGAGCTGGATTACCTCTGAATGTTTTCCCTCCAGTGACAGCCAAAGGGGGGCGGTGAGATGGCACACGCTACCGGAACCCAGTGGTCTTCCATCCAGGGCTGTCACCGTGAGAGGATGCTCTAGAGGTGCCAGAGGGAGCTTTAGGGCTTTTGCTAGCCCTACATCCAGGAAGCTTCCTGCAGCGCCGGAATCCACCATAGCTTGGAGGGAGTGATGTTGATCTCCCCAGGCGAGGGAGGCAGCCAGCAGGACCCTGGTCGCCTCGAGCTCGGGAGAGAAGGTTGGCCTCGTCGCAGTTCTCCCTACCCTGGACGAGAGTTGGCTTTTCCCGAGAGCTCAGGGCAGGAAGAACGGAAATGCCCCGGGATCCCACAGTACAAGCAGCAGCGCTCTCTCATCCGCTGGTCACGTTCGGACCGAGAGAGCCGTGTGCTGCCTACTTGCATCGGCTCCTCCCTTGATGCTGGAGGCGAGCTCGGGATAGCCAGGAGATGCTCGGGAGGCCTCGTCCCCAGAGCCGCTCTGCGCGCTGGTGTTGGTGAAGCGGGGAAAACGCGTTCCCTTTGTCTCTCCCGGAGGCGGTTGTCCACCCGAATCGCTGCATCGATGAGCGTGTCCAGGTCCTCCTGCGCCTCCCGGGATGCCAGCTCGTCCTTGACCCCCTCATTGAGGCCCTCCTGGAAGGCCGCGATGAGTGCCTCGCTGTTCCATCCAGACGCCACGGCGAGGGTGCGGAATGCGATGGCGTAGTCCGCCATGCTCTGTCCCCCCTGGCGGAGCCGGAGTAGCCGTGTCGACGCCTCCCTCCCACTGACTGAGTGGTCGAACACTCGGCGCATCTCTCCGGCAAAAGCCTGGTAGCTGGAGCAGGCCGGGGTTTGCCGATTCCAGATGGCTGTGGCCCAGGAGAGTGCTTTGCCGGTGAGTAGCGTGACCACGTATGCCACCTGTGAGCGCTGGGTGGGGAACTGTGACGGCTGGAGCTCGAAAGCCAGGGAGCATTGTGTCAGAAAGCCACGACAGCCCCCTGGGTTACCGTCGTACCTCTCTGGCGCCGGCAGTCGTGGTTCGCGGTGCTCTGGAGGACGCGGGTCCATGGGAGGCAGCGCTGGCGCAGGGGCCATAGGTGGAGCCTGTGCCTGGCTCTGCTGGACGGCCTGGGCGAGCGACTGCAGGTTGTCCAGGACTTGTTGGAGAAGCCGCTCGTGTCGGCCAATCGCAGCCCCTTGGTTCGTCAAGGCCACCCGCAGGCTCTCCACCTCTGGAGGCTGGCTCTCTGCTGGGTCCATGTTGTGGCTCAGTCTTGCTGTTAGGGGGTGTGCTGAGTGAACCCAGGTGCAGAGAACAAGGCAGAGGCGAGGTGGCAAAAATAGAGGTTTACTCAAAACAAGTACAAAAACTGGGCAAAAACAAATAAGAAGTCTCGGGAGCTTGGAACAAGAGTGTTGTCATGAGGTTAGACAAACTCAAGACTGAGCGCCCGAGGACACAAACGACAGGGTCTAAATAGGGACGACCAAACGAGACACAGGTGAAACATATCACCTAATGAGGCAGGGTAATCAGGAACAGAAATAGGTGAAGCAGAGCAACCTTGAAAAGGCAGTACTGGCGGCATCTAGTGGCTGATGCTGGTAGGACCCAGGCGAACCCTGACACCAGAGGGCAGGTACCCCGGCAGCCCGGTGAGACAACAGGATCCAGTACTGTGTTGAAGTCTCCTCCCAATATGGTAGTTGATTCAGAGAATGCTCAGAGTTTTGAAAATATATTGTGAAAGAAATTTGGGTCATCCTCATTGGGGCCATAAATATTAACTATAGTTAATTTGATGTAACCTAAAATCCCATTAATCATTATGTAACGCCCTTCTGGGTCTGATATTGTGGTTTTATTTTGATATGGGATACTTTTATTGATCAATATAGAGACGCCTCTTTTTTTTTTGTTGTATGATGCGGAAAACATCTCATAAACCCATTTAGCTTTGAGTTTGAGGTGCTTAGATGCAGTAAGGTGGGTTTCTTGCAATAGACAGAAGCTGGGGTTCATCCTGGTGAGGTGAGTTAGGATTTTGTACGTTTAGCAGGTGAGCCCAAGCCTCATACATTCCAACAAACAAACTTAATGGGTGTCATTGAAGTTAGTTAGAGAGTGATGGATCAGTGCATCCAAAGGCAATAGCTATACTACCGTTTCCATGCTTTCCCATAGATAAGTCTGAGATTTCCTCCTTTACATCCCTTTTCAGTGTCATAGTATTGCAGGAAGTTTGTCGGGATACATAACTACACAAACAATTGACAAGTAGACAAAGATAAACATAGAACATTTACGGATTAGACATACATAAAGTGAGAGACATAATAGAGTGAGAGTGATAGGAGAAGTGAGGAGAGAGGGATTAGGGAGGTGAGATGATGAGAGAAGTAGGGAGGGGGAATTAGGAGGGTGAAATGAGAGTGAGCGATATTGTAAATCCTGACACAGAATTACAAGAATACATACATAATGATCACAATAAACTAGGTGTGGTGGAGGAGTCTATATATAGATTATCAACAACCATTGATACGCGTTTACCCTTCTGCCGGTTCTCCGTCAGGATGGGATACAGCATCTTCCATCGGTTGTTGCTCTCCCGGGGGAATTGATCGTTCATACCGAGCGTGGTTGCTTTCAGCTCCCGTCCTTTGCTTTTAACCAGCTCCTTGTGCTTGAAGTGTTCAAACTTGGCAATGATGGAGCGAGGACGGTTCCCCACGCGGTGTCCCAGTCGATGAACCCGGTGGAAGGAACAATAATTGTATTTAATTTTTTTCGGTGATGTCTCAGAGAAGTGGACCAAGCATGTCCAGCTTCTTGTTAATCTCATCCAAGACACTCACCTCTACAGCACCCCGATGAGATCGTCTGTGTCCGCTGCTGAGTCGGTCTTCTTCCTTTTCGCATGGTTATTGCGGTCCTGGTCGTCGATATAATCCTCGAAGTCCTCCACTTTTGGTTCCCTTTTTATATTTATATATATAAATATTATTTGGAATTTGCTTTGTTATTTTGTCTGAGATGGAGCTGCAGTCAGTCTAGCAGGGCGCCTCCATGTTGGGTCTCCACTCGCTACTCCCTTCCGCTCCCGTCTTCTCGCAAGATCACAGCATGCTCCCGTCTAGCATCCAGTCTAACCTGCTTTTAAAAGTATTCAGTGTGGGGGCGTCTCTCAGGTCCTCGGCAGGGTGTTCCATTTTCTTGGGGCATAAATACAGAAGGCAGCCTCCCCTGCTTGAGAGTTGGTATGAGGGATGGTTAAAAGACCACTGCCTGTTGGCCTGAGAGTTCTTGCTGGTTTGTGTATAATGAGCATTTATTTTATATACTGAGGTGAAAGGCCATTTAGAGCTTTATATACAAGTAGAAGAATCATAAATTCAATCCCAGTTTTAGGAGGGAGCCAATGTAGAAATCTAAGAACAGGTGTGATGTGTTCAAACTTTTTTGTCCCAGTGAGAACGCGTGCAGCTGCATTTTGGATTAACTGTAGCCACTGCACAGCCACCATTTGCACTAATAAAAGTCGCTGGTTCTTGGAATAAATGAAACACCATTCTCGTTAGGAAATAAATGACTGATGAAATTATGAATTTATGAAATATGGAATGATAAGGAAACAAATAATTGTATTTTTATTTAAATATTTGCTTTCAGAATTGTTTTTTTCATCAGGTGTGTTTCTCTATAGACAGTTAGCATAAAACAGCTTAAAAGGTAACAAATTAAAAATTAAAAATTAAAAATAAAATAAAAATTGCCAAATATACAGAAGAAGCCAAAAATTATATATATATATATATATATATATGAAATTTTCATACATCCATCTTGACTGATATTTAGTTTTACCAACCGATCTTATTATATCCAGCAATACAATTTCAGTTTTAGTTTTAAGTTTTTAGTTTTTAGTAAGAATTACAACTGACAAAAGTTGGCAATTTGCTGAATGTTCAAAACCTTTCAGTCTGTATTGAGATCAGCAAAGTGCCTGAAGCCAGTTGGCCACGTTTTGACAGTGGAACATATTGAGACTCACGAGAATTCCTGTGAGAATTCCATTCTCAACTCAGAGCCAAACCAAAACTCTCGTACACCGTTCACCGGAATACCTCCCTCGCTCACCATGCGTTCCACCATCTGAATCAAATTGAACTACTCTTTTCACAGAGTGACTGGTCAAGAACTGAGTCTCAAAAAAGAGTTTAACCTTTCAGCACTACTCTTCAAGCAGCCGTAGAACTCTAATATTAATAAGGGGAAGTTCTCTTGCAGATACACAAGGCCTTATACCCACATTCAGTGTAGACTCAAAAGACCCAAAGCAAGATATTTAATCTTCGGAAGTGTATAAGCAAGTGTGTGTGTGAGTGTGTTGGGTGTGCTGGGAAAGTGCTTTGCTCCAAGCGCTGGCGGCCGTTAATCTCTGCTTTGTCCTTGAGAAGCCTGGGTCGGTCCTTCTGGTTTCCATTACTACCTGCTATACACCCCCCCCCCCATCTAATTTAACTTAGTTGTTTCACACACACACTATAAAATGTCAAAAGCTTTTCAACAACCTCAATCTTAATCCCCCCTCCTTCCTCACCCGACAGAGTGCTTTTATATGACCCCTCCTCTAACAATCTGTTAACAGATGCCAATTGCCCCTGCATCCACTGCCCTCCCACTGCCCTCCTATCTCATGTTGCTCAATCGAGAGATTGCATTGTGCTTGTTTCTTAATTTGCCCACTGTGTGTTTAGCAAGTGCCTGCTAGAGCTAGAGCTTGCTAGAAAATAAGTTACCATCACCATAGTCATGGGATATTTCAAGCAATATCACAGCGTATCATAATATCTGCTTAAAAATTAAAAAATCTCTGCGTTAACCAATCGAACTGAAGTTTTACCTTGGAATGTTTTATATAGAGACGCAAGAAATAATTATGAAATAACTCGGCTTTTGAGATGCTGTAAGGTGTATTTCCCTAATTTCATCGGCAAGGCAAGGCAACGGTAGGTTATTTGTATAGCACATTTCAACAACAAGGCAATTCAAAGTGCTTTACGTAAAACATAAAAAGCATTAAGACAAAGTGCTAAGAAACACACGATTAAAGGACATATAATGCATAGTGCAAAAGAAATACATTGTAAAAGGAAGAAATCATTATAAAGTTAAGAAATACAATGAAATCAAGTAAAAGTGACAGTGCAGTGCAAGAAATTAATATATTTTAGTTTAGTAAAAGGCGTCGGCAAACATAAAAGTCTTTAGCCTTGACTTAAAAGAGTTGAGAGTTGCAGCAGATCTGCAGTTTTCTGGGGGTTTGTTCCAGATATGTGGTGCATAGAAACGTAACGCTGCTTCTTCATGTTTAATTTTGACTCCAGGGACAGAAAGCAGACCTGTCTCAGACGACCTGAGAGGTCTGGATGGTTCATAATGAGAAGAAGATCAGAAATGCATTTTGGCCCTAAACTATTCTGTGCTTTATAAACCAACAGTAGTATTTAGAAACAAATTATTTGACAGGAAGCCAGTGTAAAGATCTGAAAATGATTTGATAATATCATATCACTCCAGTTTTTTTGTTACTCCTCGAGTTCTCACTAAGACCAAGAAAGTATATTATACAAGATATACTTTCTTTGTCAAGAAAGTATTATACAAGAAAGTATTATAGAAGAAAGTATATTATACTTTCTCGGTCTTAGTGAGGGCTCGAGCAGCAGCGTTCTGAATCAACTGCAGCTGTCCGATTAATCTTTTAGGGAGACGTGAAGACACTGTTACAGTAGTCTAGTCTACTAAAGATGAATGCAAGGTTTTCCAAATTCTGCTGAGACATAAGTCCTTCATTCCTTGATATGTTTTTAAGGTGATAGTAGGCTGACATTGCAATTGTTTTAATGTGGCTGCTGAAATTTAGGTCTGAGTCCATGACTACACCAAGATTTCTGGCTTGGTTTGTGCTTTTTAACATTACCGATTTAATCTAAGTGCTAACTTTTAGGCGTTCTTTCTTGGCTCCAAAAACGTACTTCAGTTTTGTTTTTGTTTAATTGGAGAAAATTCTGGCACATCCAATCGTTGATTTGCTCAATGCACTTGCTTAGTGATTGTATTGGACCATACTACCCTGGTGATATGGTTATGTAAATTTGTGTGTTGTCTGCTTAATTATGGTCACATATTTCGTTGTTTTCCATCATCTGAGCCAGTGGGAGCATGTAGATGTTAAACAGAAGAGGCCCCAGAATGCGGCCTTGGGGAACTCCGAATGTCATTTTTGTCTCAGATGTGTAATTACCTATAGACACAAAGTAGTCCCTGTCCTTTAAGTATGATTTAAACCAGTTTAGCACTGTGCCAGAAAGTCCCACCCAGTGTTCCAGTCGTTCTAATAATATGTTGTGTTCAACCGTGTCAAATGCAGCACTGAGATCCGGTAATAATACTGAAATTCTGCCACCATCTGTGTTTAGATGAATGTCACTGAAGACCTTAACAAGAGCAGTCTCAGTGCTGTGGTGTGCTTGAAATCCTGATTGGAAAACATCAAAACAGTTGTGTAGTGGCAAAAAATTGCAACTCTGGAAAAACAGCTGTTTCAATGATTTTGCTTAAGAACAGGAGGTTTGATATATGTTACGAGGTTATTCAGAGTGAACCCAGGTGCAGAGAATGAGGCAGAGGCGAGGTGGCAAAAATAAAGGTTTACTTCAAACAAGTACCAAAAACGGACAAAAAAAACTAATAACAATTTTGTGGGCCTGGAAACGAGAGCGTTGTCAGGAGGCTAGACAAACTCAAGACTGAGCAACGAAGGACACAAACGACAGGGTATGAATAGGCAAGACAAAAAGAGACACAGGTGAAACATATAACCTAATGAGGCTGGGTAATCAGGAACTGAAACAAAGCAACATTGATAAGGCAGTACTGGCGGCATCTAGTGGCAGATGCCGGAAGGTCCAGGGCGACCCCTGACAGGACCCCCTCGTCCAGGAACGACGTGCCCCAGGAAGTGCCGGGTGGCGACGGCGGAAATACCGGACCAGGGAGGTGTCCAGGACATCCCGGGCCAGAACCCAGGAGCGCTCCTCCGGACCGTAGCCCTCCCAGTCCACCAGATATTACAGGGCCCCGCGGACCCGGCGGGAGTCCAGGAGCCGCGGACCATGTAGGCGGGCCAACCGTCAATGATGCGAGGCGCGAGAGGAGGCCTCGTGATGGGCGCCAAGGTGCTGGTGACCACCGGTCGGAGCCGAGACACGTGGAAGGTGGGGTTTATCTTCATGGACCTGGGGAACAGAAGACGGTACGATCTTGAAGGGCCCAACATACCGTGGCGCGAGCTTGCGTGACTCCACCCGCAATGGAAGGTCCCTGGTGGACAGCCAGACCCTCTGGCCCGGACGGAGCATAGGCGCTGGTCTGCGCCGTCGGTTGGCCTGGATCCGCTGCTGCCGGGATGCCCTCAGCAGCGCCTGACGAGCCCTCTGCCAGGTCCGTCGGCAACGCTGGACGAACCGCTGGGCTGATGGCACTCCCACCTCCACCTCCTGACCCTGAAAGAGGAGGAATGTACCCAACTGGCACTCAAACGGGGACATGCCGGTGGAAGAGCAGCGCAGCGAGTGTTGTGAGCGTATTCCGCACACACTAGACGGTCGCTCCAGGAGGCAGGGGTTGGAGGACACGAGGCACCTCAGGGTGGTCTCAAGGTCCTGGTTGACCCGCTCCGTCTGGCCGTTGGATTGGGGGTGGAAACTGGAGGACAGGCTGACGGAGGCGCCGAGGAGCTGGTGGAACGCTTTCCAGAACCGGGATGCAAACTGCTGACCGCAGTCCGACACAACGTCTAGGGGCAGGCCAAACACCCTGAAAACGTGCTGCACCATGAGTTCAGCAGTTTCCAGAGCTGAGGGGATCTTGGGCAGAGGAATAAAGTGGCAGGGCTTGGAGAACCGGTCGACAACGACGAAGATGACGGTGTGGCCCCGAGACAGTGGAAGGCTGGTGATGAAGTCCACTGAGAGGTGTGACCAGGGCCGACTGGGGATGGGAAGGGGATGCAGCAGCCCCATGGGACGTGACCGGGGGTTCTTGTTCTGGGTGCAGAGGGTGCAGGCAGCGACGAAGGACCGGACGTCCTGCTCCATGGTAGGCCACCATTAACGCCTGCGGAGGAACTTGAGGGTCCTGGAGATCCCCGGGTGGCCAGTAAGGCGGGATGAATGCCCCCATTGCAGGACTTGTGACCGGACAGCCTTCGGGAAAAACAGGAGACCCGGGGGGCCGTTGCGGGGATCCGCCTCCCTCCTTTGGGCCTGCCGGACCTGCATCTCGATTCCCCAGCTGACCGGAGCCAGGATGCGGGAGCTCTGGAGAATGGGCTCGGGGAGCTCAACCAGCTCAGGAGGGTCGAACTGTCTGGAGAGAGCGTCGGGCTTGAGGTTCTTGGACCTGGGACGGTATGACAGGATGAAGGTGAACCGATTGAAAAAGAGGGCCCATCGGGCTTGACGGGAGTTGAGGAGTTTGGCGTCCTGAATGTATGTCAGGTTCTTGTGGTCAGTCCAGACGATAAATGGGTGTTGGGCCCCCTTCAGCCAGTGCCGCCACTCCTCCAGCGCCAGTTTGACTGCCAGTAGCTCTCGGTTCCCTATGTCATAGTTCCGCTCCGCTGGGGTGAGGCGACGGGAGAAGAAGGCACATGGATGGAGCTTCTTGTCGTGAGTCCTTTGGGACAGAACGGCTCCCACTCCCACATTGGAAGCATCCACCTCCACAACGAAGGGTTGGGTAGGCTCTGGTGTGGCCAGGACAGGGGCAGTGGTGAACCGCATCTTGAGAGCCCTGAATGCCCCATCAGCCTCAGCAGTCCAGACAAAGCGGGCTGTGGATGTCCTAGTGAGGGCGGTGAGAGGAGCAGCCACAGTGCTAAAACTCTGAATGAATTGTCTGTAAAAGTTGGCAAACCCGAGGAAGCGCTGCACCTGTTTGACCGAGGTGAGTGTTGGCCAGTCACGGTCAGCTTCGGTCTTGGCAGGATCCATCTGGGCGTGACCCTCGGTGATGACAAACCCCAGGAACTGAACGGTGGGGGCATGGAACTCACTCTTCTCCAGATTCACCAAGAGGCCATTGGCGAGCAGATGGTGAAGGACCTGTCTCACATGCTGTATGTGTTCGGGAAGGGTCCTGGAGAAGATGAGGATGTCATCGATGTAGACTAACACGGAGTGGTTGAGAAACTCACGGAGGAGGTCGTTTACAAAGGCTTGGAAGACAGCGGGAGCATTGGCCAAGCCAAAAGGCATGACCAGGTATTCATAATGGCCGGTGGGTGTGTTGAAGGCGGTCTTCCACTCATCCCCCTTGCGGACACGGACGAGATTGTATGCGTTTCGAAGATCGAGTTTGGTGAAGATGGTGGCGCCTTGCAATTGCTCGAAAGATGTGGACATGAGAGGAATGGGGTAGCGATTCTTGACCGTGATCTTGTTAAGACCACGGTAATCAATGCAGGGACGCAGACCACCATCTTTCTTACCCACCAAGAAAAAACCTGCTCCCACCGGGGAGGTGGAGGGGCGGATGAAACCTGAGGTGAGCCCCCCCCGGATGTACTCCTCCATGGCTGTAGTCTCAGGGGCAGAGAGAAAGACAGCCATACGGACGATGGGGAGGAAGAGTGGTGGCCCGTCTCTTGCTGAAGGCCTCCCTCAGATCGGCATACTCGTGGGGCACTGGTGAAAACTCGGACTGGATGGGGCCCTGAATACGGACTGGAGCCAGGACACGGACAGGAACTCCGGAGTGGGCTGGGGCTTGTGAAGGGGCCCGAGCTTGGACATGGACTGGAGACTCGAGAGGGTGAGAAGACGGACTAGAACAAAGACAGGTGGTGTGGCAGGCAGGACCCCATTCAGTGAGACACCCAGAGGCCCAGTCCAGATGTGGGTTGTGACGGGCCAGCCATGGGTAGCCCAGGACCAGTGGAAATTCAGGAGAGTGGATGAGGTAGAGCTGGATTACGTCTGCATGTTTTCCCTCCAGTGACAGCCAAAGGGGGGCGGTGAGATGGCACACGCTACCGGAACCCAATGGTCTTCCATCCAGGGCTGTCACCGTGAGAGGATGCTCCAGAGGTGCCAGAGGAAGCTTTAGGTCTTTTGCTAGCCCTACATCCAGGAAGCTACCTGCAGCGCTGGAATCCACCATAGCTTGGAGGGAGTGATGTTGATCTCCCCAGACGTGGGAGGCCGCCAGCAGGACCCTGGTTGCCTCGAGCTCGGGAGAGAAGGTTGGCCTCGTCACAGTTCTCCCTACCCCTGGACGAGAGTTGGCTTTTCCCGAGAGCTCAGGGCAGGAGGAACGGAAATGCCCCGGGATCCCACAGTACAAGCAGCGGCACTCCCTTATCCGCCGGTCACGTTCGGACCGAGAGAGCTGTGTGCTGCCTACTTGCATAGGCTCCTCCATCGATGCTGGAGACGGGCTCGGGACAGCTCGGAGATGCTCGGGAGACGTCGTCCCCAGGACTGTTCGCTGGTATTGGTGAAGCGGAAAAACGGCATTCCCTTTGCCTCTCCCGGAGGCGGTTGTCCACCCGAATAGCTGTTTCGATGAGCGTGTCCAGGTCCTCCTGCACCTCCCGGGATGCCAGCTCGTCCTTGACACCATCAATGAGACCATCCTGGAAGGCCGCGATGAGTGCCTCGCTGTTCCATCCAGACGCCACTGCGAGGGTGCGGAACGTGATGCCGTAATCCGCTACGCTCTGTTCCCCCTGGCGGAGCTGGAGTAGCCATGTTGACGCCTCCCTCCCACTGACTGAGTGGTCAAAAACTCGGTGCATCTCTTGGGCAAAAGCCTGGTAGCTGGAGCAGGCCGGGGTTTGCTGGTTCCAGATGGCTGTGGCCCAGGAGAGTGCTTTGCCTGTGAGTAGTGTGACAATGTATGCCACCCGTGAGCACTGGGTGGGGAACTGAGATGGCTGGAGCTCGAAAGCCAGGGAGCATTGTGTCAAAATCCACGACAACCTCCTGGGTTACCGTCGTACCTCTCTGGCGCCGGCAGTTGTGGTTGGGTGATATGGAGGACGCGTGTCCATGGGAGGCAGCGCTGGCGCAGGAGCCATAGGTGGAGCCTGTGCCTGGCTTTGCTGGACGGCCTGGGCGAGGGACTGCAGTTTGTCCAGGATCTGTTGGAGAGCCTGCTCATGACGGCCAATCGCAGTCCCCTGATTCGTCAGGGCAACCCGCATGCGTTCCATCTCTGGAGGCTGACTCTCTGCTGGGTCCATGTTGTGGCTCAGTCTTGCTGTTACAAGGTTATGCCAAGTGAACCCAGGTGCAGAGAACGAGGCAGAGGGGGCAAAAATAAAGGTTTACTTCAAACAACTACCAAAAACGGACAAAAAAACAAATAAGAATTTCGTGGGCCTGGAAACGAGAGCGTTGTCAGGAGGCTAGACAAACTCAAGATTGAGCAACGAAGGACACAAACGACAGGGTATAAATAGGCAAGACAAAATGAGATACAGGTGAAACATATAACCTAATATGGCTGGGTAATCAGGAACTGAAACAAAGCAACATTGATGAGGCAGTAATGGCGGCATCTAGTGGCCGATGCTGGAAGGCCCCGGGCGACCCCTGACAATATAGGCCTGTAATTGTTCATTAGTGAGGTGTCAAGAGTGTTCTTTTTTAAGAGCGGCTTGAACGGCTGTTTTCAGGGCCTGTAGGAAGAAACCTGAGAGAAGAGACGTGTTGATAATTTGTAGAAGATCTGAGCCCATGCAATTTGAAACAGCATTTTGAAAAAACCTGTTGGCAGAATATCAAGGTAGCAGGAGAAGGATTTCAGATGTTGTATAATCTCCTCCAAGTTGTTATGGTTGATCGGATTGTGTCATGGTATTTAAATCGGTTTTTAGTGGACACAGGGACAGCAAATATCCTGTACCTGATATGGCGGTACTGACTGCATGTCTAATTTTCTGTCTATGAAGAAAGAGGTGAATTCATTGCAGGCCCTGGTGGATAGAAGTTCAGAGGCTGCTGACACAGGAGGGTTTTTTAACCTGTCAACAGTAGTGAACAAGGCAGGTGCATTATTATTGCTTTTGGCAATGATGTCAGAGAAGAAGGAGCGCCTTGCATTTCTCAATTTCAAATTATAAATGCAAAGTCTCTCTTTATAGATGTTATAATGAACATGAAGATTTGTTTTTTCGCCACCTGCGTTCAGCTTTTCGACACTCTTTTTTCTATTCTTACCAGCGTGACACTTCTCTATAGAGATCTTTTTTCACCAGAGACCACCCTTAAAAATGTTCAGACCCTTGGAGATGATTAAGTCGAGAGTGTGACCCTTGTTGTGTGAGTCAGTCCATAGTTAGAACAGAACACAGTTCTTTGGTCCCTTTGTCCTGCGGGGTGTCAACATGGATGTTAAAATCACCAACAATAACTACGCAATCAAAGTCAATACAGATTATAGACAGCAGTTCAGCAATGTCATCAAAAAAGGTTGGACAGTATTTAGGTGGCCTGTAAATATTAAGGAACATAGCCTGAGAGGAGAAATTCAACTGAAGAGCCAAAATTTCCATAACATATCTGCTTTCCTTTGAGGGAATCATTAAACAGAATGGCAACTCGACCTCCTTTCTTATGCAGTCACTTGCACTTCACTCATAAAATTGAAGTTGGGAGGGGTTGACTCGATACGAACAGCTGCACTGTTATCTTGGTCTAACCAAGTTTCAGTTAAAAACATAAAATCAAGGTTGTACCTACCAGAGACCTAACGTTTAATAAATCTAGATTTAGTGTGTTAAAGACCTTAACTGCCCAGTTTTTTGGGACAGGCTGTGGCTAATGAGGAATGGATGCTACATTTGTTAAATTTGCTGAATGAATTGGGTGCTTCCTGTGTCTTAGCAGATTCAGCAGATTCCATTCTTTTTCTATTACTTATCAAGACAGGAAGAGAGGAAGCTACCTTCACACAGGGTCCCGGCTTGTTCTGGGAAGAGTCATGGGGGCTGAGGTGACTCTCTTTCAAAGTTTCCACGTTGTGTTATGTCTTCTTGATCTCGATCCTCTTGCCTCTTTTCCTTGGTAGAGGGAACAGATGGGTTACGCATGAAGTAAAACAGAGAAAAAAAGAAGTTTTACTCCTGATTTGTTGAGACAAAGTCCATCTGCCTTAAAAAGATGTCTGCACTCCCATAAAAAGTTGAAATTGGAAATAAATTGCACTGAATGGGCAATACATGCAGTTGAAACCCATGTGTCCAGTGCTAACAATCTGCTGAATCTCTCAACTCCTCTTCTGAGGTGGTAGAGGGCCACTGATAAATTCCTCAGCATTCAAGGAGCGGACTGTGTTTGACTGTGTTCATCAGATCAATAAAGTCTTGTTTCAGTACTTCAGACTGTTGTTTCACAACATCACTGGTTCCCATGTGCACAATGATGGTTTTCACAGTTGGATGTGCAGCCACAATATGCAGGATTCATTCTGTCATGTCAGAGACCATATCCTTGGGAAAGCAGGGTATTTTGGTGTTCTTACTGCACATGCTTCTTACATATTTTACAGCAAAGTCACCCACAATCAGTTTGGGGCCCAGTTTTAGCTTTCCCTGCAGCCTTTTACTTTCTGAGTTACTCTGTCTTTACCTTGCTGTGTGAAGATGAGGGATTATCCAGGTCATCAGACGGGATCGAGGGTCCTGCAACAGTGGAGTAAATCTGTTCTCCAGTGGCACACTTGGTTGTTAGGGAAGTTTGTTGCTGGTTCTCCGTTTCGCTGCTGTCCACAATTGTGTCCTACTAAGAACAGCGGTTGAAAAGGCACTATGCCTGTATGATAACGCGGGCCAGCGGGTCGCATCACAGATCTCAGGGTGCTGGGCTCTGTCTGCTGGTCGTCCCCACATTTCCCGGGGTAATGATTTACTCTTCGACTTAGCACCGAGAGAATTCCAGGGAGGAGATTTATTACCTGATACACAGCCCTCCTGTTTCTTGGTCATCTTGTTGGTGCTAATTAGCCATGTGTTAGCATTATCTTGTCCACTGATTTCAGTCCATGGTAAAGTGGTGTCGTTCCCACATAGTCCATTCACTTCCACTTTCATTTGTTGGTTTCCAGTACTGCAATCTTCCGTGGAAGTTTGTAGAAGTCGTCTGTGGAGAAGTGGGGCATCTTGCTGCTAATAAGCTTAGCTTTGCTTAGCTTACTGAAGCGAGAGGAGCAGTGTCCACTGTAGCTAGTGCTGGTAGTAAACCCTTATAAACAGTTGTAAAATAGGTGTCCAGTTGTTAGATGGAGCCCCTGTTTCTTCTTTAAGCGTTGCAGCAGGGAAAAGTTGCTGAGATGGTGAAAATAGAAGCAAAGCATAGAGCAAAGCAGAGAGCAGAGAGCAAAGCAAAGAGAGTCTGCTCTGCACGAAGGACAGATGTACTGTACTGTGAGCTAGGCTAGTTGATTCCCTCTACAGCAGGGTGGGCAAACCTTTTGGCTCGAGGGTCACATTTACTTTTCAAAACTGAGGTGAAAAATGCATAAAGTGTAAAATATATGTGAAATCTATTTCCTCTTATCCCATTTTTTTAATAATAAATTCATTTTTAAATAAGAAAATACAACTCACCACTGATTGATATAACGAGAACAGTGTTGCTGGTCACCATTTGTTGCCAGTGCATCAAAATCTGGTGCCATTTTCTTTGTGTCACAGTCATCACACTGAACGTCTGTTCACACACATAGGTAGAGCCAAATAACACCAGCATCTCAGTAAGGCTGGAGATCAATCAGCTCCAACTGTAATTCCTACAGTGCTGCCTCATAATCGAATGGACATGACACCAGCTGAAGTGACTTCTCAAACTTTTCAAATTCAGAGAATCGATGGCAGACTTTTCCGTGCAAGCTGTCCAGCGATTTACTGTATTTGCTCGCATGTTGGGGGCTTCGCAATGATGTGTTTCTCATTTGTTTATAGAACAAAGTAAATTTTTCCTTGAAGGCTTTGACATTTACATGTCGACAAACTGATCTTTCCCCTGTAGCTTCACGTTCAGCTCATTCATGTGTGCCAGTATGTCCACAGCGAACGCCAAATCTCAAAGCCAGTGTGCGTCTTTCAGCTCGAGAAAATCATCGGCTTTCCCCATTACCTCCAAAAATGAGCCAATCCCGAAAAATATATTTTGCAATCCAATCTTTGTTGAAAACCCGACACTCGCTGTCAATTTTGTGTTTTTTTTTTGTCAGAGAAGGCCCAGCAATGCGCCATCTGGTGGTACCATTAAGTATTACAAGGAAAATAACAATGAAATTAATACTGCAAATTTAAATATATTATAGGATTGTTGTTCATTTAAATGCCTCTCGGGACGGATTAAACAACGCCGGGGGCCGTAGTTTGCCCACCACTGCTCTACAACCATTCATTGAGCAAATACAGTTAGGGCGTGGCCCGTTGCTGTCTCAGTATTGGATGTCCAGGGATGAAATAGGTGTCGACCTTTCTCGTCTGAATCTGGGTGACATCCACAAAAATAATTTCCCCCAAAAACTGGAGAATCCCTTTAAATCCGTATGCCTTTAATGGAGTCAATAGGTAATCCACCTGTGCAAATAGACATCAACAGGCACGTGTGTGCGTTTAAAGAACAATTGTCATTCATCATTTTGTACAGCGAATGCCAAATTAGTGGACTGTGACTGAGAATTTCAGAAGTTTTCTTCACAAACTGCATCTACTACATATTGCGGGGCCATGATATGGTGGCCACTTCATTTTGTGACAGCTGGACACCAACTTTAAGCGACTAATTACTATAATTACTCCTTTCTGAGCCCGAGTTTCCATCTTCCATGTCAATTCGTCTGGAGCCAGCGGGCGCGACTTTTGAAAACGCCTTCACACAATACATGACAACATAAAGCAAAACGTTGTGTGTGTGAGACTCACACAGAGACTGCACTAACACACAGACACACACATACACATACACACACTCTTTTGGAGCTACACAGGCAGATGCTGTGATGTGTGGCGAGGGAAAATCACGTCAGCGTTAATCACATGCCATTGAGATTAATATTTTAAAGTTGCAGTCAATTTCCGATTTGTATTGTGTGTGTGTGTGTGTGTGTGTGTGTGTGTGTGTGCGTGTGTGTGTGTGTGTGTATGTGTGTGTGTGTGTGTGTGTGGTGTGTGTGTGTGTGTGTGTGTGTGTGTGTGTGTGTGTGTGTGTGTGTGTGTTTAAAGCTGCATGGACAACCTAATGAGGATAACCATGAAAAAAAAAGTGCCCGTTACTTTTTAATATTTACCTGCTGACACTGGGTTCTACTCTTCCTTTGTAGTTACACTGAGGGTGTGTTATGTATTTATTGGGTTCTTTCTGGTATTTTGAGGTGTGTGATTTGTATTTATCTGTTACATTGTTGCCACCAGCATCTGTAAAGCAAATTGCTGTCTCTGGGACATTAAACATTTGCTCTATGCATGTGCATCCTGACTACGTGCAGGAAATGGAGGTAAGTTAAGGTAAGTATCATTTAGGAGGATTTAAATGTATATTTGATACAACAACAGACAATTAATTAAATTATATAATTATATAAGCTAGAATCACGATTTTTGGTGCCACCCCTTGCGGCCGCCTGCGCAAGCGCCTCGTGTCGGTTACGCACATTTTGTATTTTTTGAGCTTACAGAGCTTATTGTGCATAATCACCAGGTGTCATGACATTTCACTGCATATATGGATGACTGTATGTAGATGTGTGGGACAAATAATCTCTTGAACTTGAACTTGAACTTGAAATGCATCTAATAAGTTTGTAACAGCAAGTGTACACTGTGTGTGTGTGTGTGTGTGTGTGTGTGTGTGTGTGTGTGTGTGTGTGTGTGTGTGTGTGTGTGTGTGTGTGTGTGTGTGTGTGTGTGTGTGTGTGTGATAATACAGGGTGCGTGTGAAGTATCTACTGCAGTATTGCAGTGGCTTGTAGTTAGTGCAGGCTGCATGCCGCCTTGTGCTCTCTGCTTGCTACTCTCTGCTGCAAGCTATTGCTGCTGCCTAGCCTCTTTGGTGAAAAGAGGAGCCAGGTGTGTTAGTCTCCTCCTGCCAGTATAGAGCTTCTCCACCACAAAGACTCCTGCTGTGCCTGGTCCACACACGGAAACTGAGTACCTCACTCTAAAGTACAGGGGATCTTGGAGCAGCAGTGGGCCCCAGATATGTGATGTGCAGACCCACCACTGTGTGGACATGCCCTGGCTCCCATCAACCACTGTCCCAACTATGGGTAAATAGTCTCACTGTGTTGTGGTAAGTATGTTGAGACAAAGGCTAAGGGAGCACACCCTGACAGAAAAGCAATGCGCTGGTTGTGCGCAATAGGCGGGCCATAATAGACAAAGGACCAAGCAGCCTCCTGCAGCCAAGATGGGGGACCGGTTGTTCTGGGACCACCCTTGCCACTGGGACTCACCTCATCATGGTGAGGATAGTACTACTGGGTATGGCACACCCCCTGTGACACTTTAAAACCCTCCTTGCTTAGGTCTCCCCTTCTGACCACAGTGAACAATACCTGGACCTTACACATGGTTAAGGTCTGACAGCGATGAGTTGTCTGCCAACGAGAGCAGGTACGACTGGACTGGGAGCTCCTAGTCAGAACCCTGCATTGCAACCGTTCAGGTAATTTGATTGCTAACAACTGGGACTGGGAGTGGGAATTGTCTTCAGCAGAAGACAGTGTGACTGTGCAGCCCTATTTAGGGACCTCACTGACTTCCCCAACTGGGTAAGGGCCTAGAAAAGGTGGCCTTAAAATTGCCAATTCAATCAATCACCTGGATAGGTAACTGCACCTATCGCGTTCTTCCACGACGTCGGTCGCAATAAGAAAATGAAAGAATACAGCCTAAAACTGGCAAAATGGAATGTAAGGACTATACTGGACTGGTATAGCATCTTTCATGGACCTCACCGAAGAACAGCCCTGATCGCTGCCAAATTGAGGCACTATAACATCGACATTGCTGCCCTGAGTGAGACCAGGCTCCGAGATTAAGACTCTCTAACAGAAGAAGGGACAGGTTACACTTTCTTCTGGAAAATTTTCCCCTCGAGTGGACAATCCACGGAGTAGGTCTGGCCATCAAATGTTTTTGCACCAACTTTGCGATCTGACAATGAGGCCAAGCAATGCTTTTATCAGGCACGGCATGAACCTGAGCATGCCGGATCCCTAAGAGTGACAAGATCCTCTTGCTTGGGGACTTCAGTGCTAGGATGGGACAGAACAACAGGATATAGAGTGGAGTAATAGGTAAGCATGGTAAGATTGGCAAGATTAATACAAATGCCATGAGACTACTTATTCTTTGCTGAGCATAACATTACCATAGCCAACACCATCTTCCAGCAGAAGGCAAAATATAAGACCTTGTGGCTGCACCCACGCTGTAAACGTTGGCACATGATTGACTTCATCATTGTGACCCGTTGTGCCATCAAGGATTTTCTTGTGACCCATGCCATGAGAGCTGCAGAGTGCTGGACTGACCATCATATGATTCTGGTCATATAAAAGTGCATCCCCCCCTTGTGATTGAAAAAGCCAAACAAAAAGTGAGTAAATTATAACCACCCGGGAAACATAAAAGCAAGAAGTGAGTTTTGACGTTTCCTAGCTGAGACACTTAGGGAGCTGGAACCTTGTCTGAGTTCAGAAAACACCATGGAACCACAATGGACTTATATTAGCTCTGCGCTTTACAAGGCAGCAGCCAAGGCCATTGGCCATAAGAGCAGGAACCACAAAGATTGGTTTGATGAAACATCCACAGCTTGCTTAAGGACATGCAGAAATCACACTGAATAGCCTTCATGTGTTAAATAAATATCACACTCACTCGGTTCTGCTTCCTCCTCCTCCTCATCCTCCTCCTCCCTTCTCTCCACTCACTATCTTCATTCCCACATCACTAGCTTAATTTTAGCCTTACCACAACTCTATGTGTCTATTGATAAAAATATACTTTTATTACTATTATTATTATTACTTTTATGACAATTTTGTAAGTCCGTCACTTGGCTAAGAATGTGCCTGCTTTAGGATGTGTATTCTTTAGAACAGGGGTGCCCACTCTTTTTCGGCTTGCGAGCTACTTTTAAAATGACCAGGTCAAAATGATCTACCTTCATTAAAAAATGCTAAATATATTTATTTATATGTATATACTGAGTATACTTCATATATACAATATATGTTGGCGTACCTTGCATTCCTGCATGAACCCTTACGGCACAATAGCATTAAATACATTTCTGGTCACTACCTTACTCTGATGACTTGCATTGAATGGAGCTGCCAAGGGTTGCATAGGACAGTAGCTGCTGGTAGCCAGCCTCAAGCAGCTTCCAAATGATCATCCGTCATGGTGGAACGCTATTTCAACTCAATAATCTTCATGTGGGAAAAGGCTGACTCACATAAATAAGTAGAGCCGAATAATGCAGTCAAGGAGGTAGCACATTTCCTCATGTTTGGGTACTTTTCCTCTGTGAGTAAGTTCCAAAACTGTCCATGAGCCCTGGACTTGAGCTGAATGTCAGCCTGTAGTGTCAACATCTCATCCTCCACTGCAGTTGAGTTCAGGTGACACAGTGTTGCAATTTTTGATGCGAGTGAATCAACCTCAATATCTTCCATAAATGGAAAGCACATAAATGTAGCGATTGGCTTGAGTAAAGCACCTTGAAAGCGTTTGTCAAAGTCTGACAGACAGTTTTAAATCTGCTCTGTGTAGCGCCCACTGTCGGGACGCTCCTCACACCCCTCTCCTCCCTGCCTTCCCTTGGGTCTCCAGCTTTGATGCAAGGTTTTGAAAGTTCCCCAAATCATGGCGCTGCAGCTTTGAGGACAGAAGTTGCACTACTGAACTGAACTGATCATGTTGACCACGGTTTTGTCTTTTCCTTGCAGATTTTTTTTTTTGTTTTATTTTTTTTTAATGCCGTGCGATCTACCCGCACTACCTTCGCGATCTACCGGTCGATCGCGATCGACGTATTGGGCACCCCTGCTTTAGAATATCTCTCTCTCTCTCAGACACACGCGCACACAGTCAATATATCACTGTAAGCAGTGAAACATACCAAACTGGTAATTGAAAGAAGCTACTATTAAGTAAATAAATAGGGCTGACAATCAATATAGAATCATCGCTGGGACTGGAGAGAAAAGGGCCAAAGGCAGAACAGCAAGTATCTTGACTGAGGCATATAGTTTTGCCTTCTTTTCATTCACACTAATTATTTTGTCACTTCATGCCTTCTCTGCGCTGATCTGCGGTGGCAGCCAGAGGAGACGCTATTGACCCTTCTGCTATTAATCTGTGCTGACACAGCCCATGGCCACTCACACATACAGATTTGAGTACACCCTCCATTTTCAAAAATAGAGGAAAACCAAAAATTACATTTTGGAAAAAAATATTTGATATGGTTCTTCAAACAGAAAAATAAATGTCTCAAGAACAGTCTATATAAAAATACAGGGGGTTTTTTTTAATAAAGGAAAGACATCTTGCAATGTCTCCTTTCCGAGCAGAGAGCAAGAAATAAACTCTCTAGCTTGCTGAACTAGTTATTATTATTATTATTATTATTATTATTATATAATAATAATAATAATAATAATAATAATAATAATAATAATAATAAGTTAACAATACACCTACTGATGCACAAAACTTGGACACATCCTCAGTGTTGTTTCCTGGATTCACTGGGTGTTTCGGGTCTTACAACAGACACCCTCCTCCAGGCGACCCGACCGGGGTGATCAAATCCCCGGCCTGTGTCCAAGTGGCATGCTACACCCACTGCAACCACTGCTCTCCCCTTTCAACCAGAGCCATCTGGAGGCTTTTTCTGCTGCCTCCACGTTGTTGCCTATGGCCTTCTCTGGTTGGCACCTGTTATGCCTAGTGTGCCGTAGGCTTTGCTCAGGGAGTGGCTCGTGAATCCCCGACTGCCCACCTCCACTGGCATGCACCTGGTACTCCAGCCGTTCCTCCGACAGTCCTCCACCAGCTCCTGGTATTTCTCCCTCTTTCTTTCTTGAGCCTCCTCCATCCTCTCCTTCCAGGGAACCGTCAGCTCCAGCAAGAAAAGTTGATTTGTGGCCTCTGAGACCAAGATGATGTCAGGTCTCAATCTGGACTGGGTGATGTGCGGTGGCATTTTCAGCTGCCTCTCCAGGTCAACTGTCACCCAGTCATCACCCAGTCTCGCGCCGTGGAGAGCAAACCAGCAGAGCTGTTCTTTGGTGTCTTTTCTGGCCTTTGTCCTTCCTTGACAAAGTGGATGGCCTTGGCTCTGGCTTGGGTGTATCGGCTGCCCTTGATCTCCTTGCTGATTTCTTCAGCGATGGATTTGAGGACCTGGTCGTGCCTCCATCGATACTGACCCTCACCTCGCACCTTGGAGCAGCTGCTCAGGATGTGTTCCAGTGTCCCTGTTTTGGAACACAGGGGACATACAGGTGTTTCTATTTTGCCCCATATGCACAGGTTGGATGGGCTTGGGAGGACATCATAGACCCCCTGTATCAAGAACTTGATCCTCTGCGGGTTCCACTGCCAGATATCCTTCCAGGTGACACTCCGCTCCATCGCCTGCTCCCACTTCATCCAGGCGCCTTGCTGCCGCATGGCCACTGCTCTGCTGGTTCGCTTTTCCTCGACTGAAGTTCGCACCTCCTCCTGCACCAACCTCTGCCTCTCCCTTCCACTGGCACAGTCATATCGGGTTGCTGTAAGGCTCCCAAGTCCAGCTCTGCCTTGCGCCACTGTTCCTAGGATAGCCTTGTGCTTCAGTTGTGTTTCTGCTTGCTGTACTGCATCGGCTGCCCTCCACTTCCTCCCTGTCCTCACAACAATCCCTGCTCCGGACACTTTGGCATCTCTGGATCCAGAGTACTGCAGGTGCTCCCGTGCCCGTGCCTCAATGAACTCCTCCCCTACTGAGCTGAAGGGGAGCCTGAGCTTATTGGTGTTCCCATACAGCCCAATGTTGCTCAGGCTCCGTGGAAATCCAGGCCATCTACGTAGATAGATGCTCACCTTTTGCTCAAAGCCTTCCACCACAGTCATGGGGACCTCGTAGATGAGAAGAGGCCAGAGGATTCTTGGGAGTATTCCATGCTGGCCAGGCCTTGAATCTTCCAGGGAGTCCAGACTTGTCCACTGTTCTTAACCAGCCCTCCAGGTCAGCACTGGTTGCCTTGATGGAATCTCTGTCGTTCAGGCTACAGTTGAAGACCTTTCCAAGGCTCTTCACCGGCTTCTCAGTGACTCAATTTATCTCTAAACAAAACATCTATTATTTCGGAATTTGTCGGTTCCTACCTCCATAGACAATTACAAAGGCAAGATCACACACTCTAGAAAGAATCATGTTAGCAGTGGCTGCTGCTGTCTCTGTCTCCTACAAGTACCCTCCAAAACTGAAGTAGAATGCAGGTTGCTTTTGATGTGAGTGTGCATTGAGTGTCTGTGTGTGTGTTGGAGAGTAATTGTGGGGACCTTGGCGGCATGATTGGTCACACCTGATTTCCATTTATTTATTTCACTTTTTTTTGTGTCAGTAATCTAATTGTTTGGTGAGGCAAATAGCAGGAGAATATAGGAATTTGAACACAGAGTGAAAAAATACAATATAGACTCATCTGTAGCCTCCGATTACATTAATAGGATGTCATTCAAATAGTGGATCTTTTTTTATGGCAGACATATTAATGTTGTATGCTGTTTTGAATGTATTTTTATATGTTGAATGGATGGATGAATATTTGCATATGTGTGTGTGTTGGTGTGAGTGAATGTGTTCCGCAAAGAGGAAAGGCCTATCTGTTCTATTTCCTGTACATTCGCAACCACAGACAATGAAAGCTACAGACGCTGACCACCACTGAAACTGCCCCATATTATGTGTTCGAAGGCCAAGAATCTAGTGAAAGTCATTTAGTAAAGGTTTTGTTTTTTCCTTCTAGCCTAAGGTTATTTTGATGTGTTATTAGTACTCATTTTAGCGGTCGGAGCCTATCACAGGTGGCCCTAATGGCTCACCAAGGGATGTACCTCAACCTTATTACCATACATGCGTTCCCCGCGGGCACCAAGGTAGAAATAAGATGAAAAAGACGGAGGGTTAAGGAAACCCCTCCAAATAAAAGGTAAGTCTGCACGCTTTTATTACTAATGAGCAAGCACCTTGCTGTAGTTTCAGGCCGGTGAAGAAAGACGTTACATAGAAATGCTGGGTCACATTGTGCTAGGTAAAAAAAAAAATACTTCTAGAATCTTTTTATGTATGTCTTTATCTATTATGTGTGAGTTTGTTTTTGTGAGGAGAATAATAAATTGTCTGAGGAAATAAAAAAGCCTGTCTCGCCTCCTGCTATTTCTTTTGCTATCTGATTATATCATCACATGGCTTCGAGGAGGTGGACCGTGTCGAGGTTTATTATCTTCCGACACGCAGGGGAATTCATGTCCACGTGTAATGAGAAGTCAATGCTGGCTGCGGAATGGTGTTGTCATAAAGCCAGTAACAAACTAGTACTGAGCGTACGTCTATTCTCCAACCGCATGTTAAAGACCACCTATTTGATCTGTTTCTTCTGCTGCAATGGTTGTCGCTCACCATGAAATAACATCATTTTTTCACAGTCGTTCTGCCACGTTGCATCCAAGCAATTGTCGCCTTGAGATTACAAAGACTATTTCCAAACTTTTGTGCGGTTGGTGCAATCTGTTTGGTTTATCACTGATGTTGCTAGTACGTGGTGTTCAGTTATGAACACCCACACCCCCAGATTTGGAGAATACCTGGCTAAACTTAAATCACCTCTTTTCAATAAGATAAGTGAAGATAACAGGGATCATGCTTGTAGGCATAGTGTATCTGTCTGTGAACACCTGTGCTGGCAAAACATGTGTTTCCTTATTTAGGACGCTGGCCTTTGAGGTGTTGGCATCGTTATGGGGATAATTAGGCCTGCGTCTTTTTCTTGTTAAAGATCACCTTACATCCACCTTTTAATACAATTTATTTTAAAGAGACCATAACTTGAGATCATCTTAAATGGAACATGCAACTTCGACCATGAACAAAGGGTCTTTTCTCCGAAGTTGCATGTTCCGTTTTTGGAAAACTTGCTGATTCCTTGCTCATCCAATGTTCCATTTTGCCATTTCTATATGTTCTTAAATACCAACCCAAAGTTGGTAGCAGTGACAGTCAAAGCAAAATCCTCCTGCTGTTGATCATGCGTCTTTTCTCCTCGATATATCTTTTCGCGTCATTCCTACTAAATTCTTTAAGAATGCTGTCCCATGGATAAAGTAGAACACAAAGGGATTTTCATGCTGCATGACTTGGTTCTTCCAATGAGGTTGCTGCATAGGCCTAACCATGCAGAGGAGATGGACTGTATATGGTCCTTTATTCATGTAGACTACATTTCTTTAAATGCTACAAAACAATGTTTAGATTATCTCTGAAGCAATGTTTGCTCTTTGTAGTGTGCACATCGCTTCTGTCAAATTCTTATATAATGTAGGGTTAAAGGTATGTAAACAAGGTCGCACAGAAAGTGAAGTTTGCATATCATAATATGAAGGCCTGCCTTCCAGGTTTGGATCGGTGCAGGATAAGAATACCTAGGTTATAGTGGGAACTCATCTATCTGAACCCAATAGAAATTTGAGTCGCTGGGAGACTCCATTTGCCTAAACATGAAGGAATATATCGTGAAACTGTTCTCAAATCAATCAAAGTAATTTGTTTAAACTCAGAGACAACCGTATGAATGTCCTACATTATTTCTTCACAGTGCGATCCCAAAACATAAAAAATGAACATGGCGCATTTTCTCAGTATTCCCACTTTTTAACTGTAGTTTGTGTGGATGAATTCTCTCCCCTTACTTAAGAGTTCCACCAGTTATATATAGAGCTATTGAAGAGAGCCATGAATGATATAAATGAATTAATGATATTATCACAGAGAGCATGACAATGTCTGATACCATTACTCAGAGTATGATACATGGGTATCAACAGTTTTTTTAGACTCCTTAGACTATGTTGTGCATTGCAGCCACCATTGTCCCGTAACTGACCAAAGAAACCACCAGAAAAGGAGAAATATGTGGAAAAAACAGGTTCAGTGTACCAGTAAGTTTGGAAATGTGAGATTCGTATAAGGGTTGAGTTAGGGTCTTGTGGTGGTTTCACTGCACTCGTGGTGGTGTAGTAAAACCACCATAAGACCCTGAATCAACCCTTGTGTCAAGCTTTACGATTACCACCAAGAAGGGCCTCCAGAACAGCATGTGTGAATGGTTTGCCAATGAGTGAACTGAATTATATTGAGCTTACAAATGGTCTGAAGCAACAGGGCTTCCTTGTGGTTGTTACTATGTGGGTATAATTGCTATGGAGAAACTGTTGACTAATTGGCTTACTGTGGTGGGATTTTTAATATTGATAACCACAGAGACTTCAAGAGAGTGCTTCCAACCAAACGGACAGAAGGGGTGGGGGTAGGGGTATGGGTGGTGGGGGGTAGGCAGCATGCAGGGGAGGATTGGTGTTAATAAGGTGACATTTTAAAGAAAGACACGCAAGATTGCTTTCTCAAAATGAACATCTGTGTCCCATACTAAGCATTATTACAAAACTGTCATATTCAATATGAAATGGCTCAGTTATGTATCCCCCCATCCCACACCCCCCTTCCCCGTATTCTACACTGAAGAGATTGGATTGTTTTCCGCATCTAATCCTGCCTAATCCAAATGATGTGAAAGATTCAATACAACCATGGTTTGTGGCTCAAAGGCAACCAATTATATTCTGAAACGCTTTGCTTGACAATTAATTCTGACATGTATTTACATATAATCGTACAGCTTGGCCACAAATTTATAGGCAGTTTAAGATAAGGATAACTTTATCCATTCCTGTTGAAATGAATGAAAAATACTTCTGCAGCTTTTTAAAGAAATAAAAAAAAGAAATATATTGTTTTTTCAATTTAAGTCCATGACAACTGGTTTAATTCAAAATTCAAAAGAGATTTCTTCTCCAATTATTATTTGGGTTTACATGGACCACAGAGGCTGTTATAGTACAACCACGAGGCTTACCATACTTTTATACTCTCATTCAAGTAAAGACTCACTCCAAATGGGGCCCAAATAATCTCTCTTTCTCTTACTTACCTACTACCCAAGGGAATTGGTTTGATGGTTGGGTAATGGAAAAGAGGCAATGGAGTCACTTGATTGGTTACATTTTGTTTTTCTTCACATCTCTATGATTGCTGTATCATCTCCCATCCATCAATAAAATCGCCATCGTACATTGAAATTCAGAGGATCACATTCAGCTCAAAGTCAGGTTAATCGCCCCGATGCCTCGTCAATATCAGCACTTAGAGTTCAGTTCTAGCCAATTTTTTCTCAGAAAAATGGACATTTGAGGTGTAACTCCTAACAGTATGGCTTTACTGTACATCTTAATATGATATGTACATTAAGAATTGGTTTTCAGTTAAAATCACCTCTTAAATCGAAGTGATGTGTGCATAAATGCAGATTTAAAGGAAAACTGTCAGCGTCAGACATTCGGCCATATCACGTGAAAATTTTATTTCTGACTAACACTTCTATTTATTTTAAAATTATCTTTATTTATTTAGATTCGCTTGAGTTCATCATGGGTCTCGGGCGGGATGTCGAGATGTACAGAAAATATAGGCATGCTAAATGAACTAGAGATGTAGGAGTGATGCGCTCGAATCAAATGAGCCTGGTCATGTGGTTGTAGTTTTTGGACAGAATTGGCAGAGAATATTTCTTTCTTTCTTTCTCTACTTTCCCGGCATCTTTGACTCTGTGTTGACAAAGTTTACGATAATATATACAGCATAGAGGTTGTCCATTGTGCAGGCTTATATACTAAGATATTGCAAAATACTGCTTCTTTTGTATTTGCAATGTAGGATATTTCTCAGCACTCTAGGTAGGAATATTTCTTTTGTAACAGTGTTTATTTTTAATTGCCGTGAACAACCTCTCCAAACAATTAATGCTGCTGAATTTAATATTGGTAGCCCAGAATCCAATACATTGTTTGTTGTTTGTTTGTTTGTTTGTTTGTTTGTTTGTTTGTTTGTTTGTTTGTTTGATTGTTTATCCTGTCTCTATAAATTTGCTGGGCTACACATATGACATGAATACTATTGGACGGACCTAATGTAGACCCTTAGAATATACCTTTAACGAGTCTTTTTGGAGTGATATGAGCTAAGCCATTCATAAGCACAATCATTAAAAACCTATAGAAAGCAACTTGTTCAACATACAGTATGTTTTACAAATATAAATGAATAAATGCAAAGCCTTTTTTTGATAGTGTAATGTATACAGACGTCCACATGGATATTATATGACGACATATATGACATCCAATAGCAAGTCCCATTCATTCAGTCATTTTTCACATAATTTTTTGTCAGACTACCATTTTGTCTACAAGCAGACACTACTACTACTACACAGTGTCACTGAAAATGTTACACCAAGCAATGTTTTACACAGCTTTTTGCTGGCATATTGAATTCACATACTTTACCACTGTAATGCATCCTAGAAAATGGCATTTCAACACTTTGAGTATGTTTTGTGCTTTGAGTACACTCAGTTATTAGTCAAAGGTCGAGTGGACTATAGGTTTCCGAATGTCTTACATTCATAGTGCATTCCAATCCCATTCATCAACTATATGTACAGAGTTAACGTCACTCCCAATCCAAGGCAGAGAGCCCATGCAATGAAAATCTATTGCGAGCAGATTGGAGACTAGATTTCAATTTGCCAGAAGTGTGGATGACAGCATAACTTAAAATTGATTGGCAGGATGCTTGTGACTTGGCAGCCAGTAAGACCAATTTGGAGAGCATCTGTGAATTTATTTGACAAAACCATTGTGATAAATTAAAACAGCTGCAGGAGATATCCTTCTCTTCAGCCGCTGCCTATGGCGTGCCTGTCTTATAAGATGAGGCTTAGACTACAGGTGCAAATTGTAAAAAAAGCCTTTGTGAATCAAGATAAGCACTCTTTATAATCTTGAAGTAAGACAAATAGTTGGATGCCTCATGTAAATCCAATTATTCCAGGTGTAAAATGTAATCACGTCTTGATTGAGGGTGTGAAATCCCCAGCAGCCGTGATGGGAAAGCTTGTGCAACACTCGAACGCCTGGGTTGGGGAAGTTTGGAGAATGGGGATTGAAAGCAATGGCTGTGCGCATCGCAATTACTCAAGCCGGACGGTATTTTTCTTTGAAAGAGAATAATCGCACTTTGGAAGGTGCCGTGGGAACACAATGGATCCTGTGCGAAGAAACAGGGAGGGGAGGTTGTTGAGGGGAAAAGAAGAATACATCAAGTGAATGAGCGTCGGTCGCGGCATATGACATTACTCCGGTAGCATTGGTGAAATGCCTCCCTGTTTGAGCGTGTTTCCCCCTGTGTGTGTGTCTACGTCTTCTTTTTATCAGTGCATGTGTGTCTGCGTATTGTCGCCTTTGCATGTGCAATCCGAGGAAAAAAATAAGTGGGTGAGAAGAGGGTGTATGTGGCATGAGCGCGGATGTGATGGAGGAGGTGTGAATAGATTTACGCAGACTGTAAATTATGGGAGGGTAGGGTGATGGCGGAAGGGGGGGCAGGGGTTGGGATCGGTTCCGGATAAAAAAATGCATTGCAATTTGTAGCCTATTGAAGCAGCATGGGATACCTTGGCAGGTTTGCCATCCCTTGTGTTAAGAGACGCAATTGTGCTCCTGTTTGTTTAAAGGCCACCTCCGGTGTTTTTGTGACATTTTTCAACTATTTAATGTTCTTATTTTGATGATGCTCCCTGTTGCAGTACATCAACCCTGCAGTCGCTGCTATACACATTTGACAAATAATTAATTCACGCACCAAAAGTATAGTTACAATTTTAAACGCACCCAATCATGGTAACATAATAGCATTTCTTCACTCTCATTCTTACTTCTCGAAGACTGACTGTCAAGTCTGTTACTGTTTATTGCTTTGGTTATCTGAAACGAATTGTCAAAACTTTTGTTTAAGTGCTCAATCAAATTGTTGTAAATAGTGGAATCTTCACCGTTTCTTGCTCAATTATCGCTACAGCCTAGTATTGGTGAGAATCTGCTTTGTTTTTCAACTAGTTGCAATAGAGTTGCTAATGCATGATATTCAATTACCAACGGCAACCTAATTTTCCCTTTCGGGAAAACTTGAGGGCCAAAGCAGGAAGTTGAAACTGACTGGATGTGGCCTTGAACTACAATTCCATTGCAACAATCTTTCAAGTCCTTTGATATATTTCAACCAATTACTGTCAGAATTTTTGAAAGCTGCTTGTTAAATAGAGCTACTTTACCATTATTTGCTGCAGAACTCGCAGCCCCATAAACCTTGTCATTCACCCTGTGGGTTATTCGATCCTAGCGTCCTATGCAGTACACAGACATTCGAGTCTAAAGGGTTTTCACCATCTTATGCACGGTCGATAGCTTAATTCAAACCTACTCATGCCAGTTTGAATAGTGAATCAAGTTTTACCAAAAAGTACTCATCAGAGATAGCTTCAACGTTACTTTCTTGGTTTTCATCGTAAGCGGGAAGGGGGGTTACTTGTAAATAGCTTGTGGCAGATGAAGGTGAAGGGGGAGTGGTTAAGCCACGTCTGCAGGGGACAGGGCTGGCTTGGCCATGGCGGTGCAGCTTTTCCAGGTCTGCCCAATCAGCCTCTTTTGAGCCGATCGGTCGGATCCAGCTGGGAGAGTACTCTTAGATGTTGTCCTGTCTTTCAGTGGAGAGCAGAGGCGCAGGACGCGGAAACGCCTGTGGTCCGGAAAAAATGGCTAAACTAACTCTGTCAATCATTTCGAGTTTATCTTTCTGTTGTGCCAGCGAGACTTTCGGTTACCAGCATGAATAAAATATTTGCCACGTCGGCGCTCCACTGCCCGGACAACTCCGTCTCCCTCCCTTTACCCGTACATGTGGGTAGAGACTCCCACTATTGGTGAAGTCGGCTCTGAAGGGGAAGGACAGAGCTGGCGGACAGATGGATCCCTGGCCTAAGTCAGACAGTGGGGGTATGTGGCAGATGAAGGGGGCATGATTAAACCATATCTGCAGGGGACGGGGCTGGCTTGGACAGGGCTGGCTTGGACAGGGCTGGCTTGTCCAGGCGGCGCAGTTTTTCTGGGTCTGCCCAATCAGCCTCTTTCGCGCTGATTGGTTGGACCCGGCCGGGAGAGTCTTCTTATATGTTGTTCGGTCTTTCGGTACAGTGCGGAGGCGCAGGATGCAGAAACACCTGTGGTCAGGAGCACGTCTACGGAAAACAAACTCTGTCAATCAGTTCTAGTTTATCTTTCTGCTGTGCCAGCGAGACTTTCTGTTACCAGCATGAATATAATTCTTGCCATGTCGGTGCTCCACTACCCCGAACGACTCCGTGGGTCGAGACTCCCACATAGCTGAAAGTGGAGGAAGTGGAGATAGGATTCCATTCCTCATTCATGTATGTATTGTGAAAGAATGATGGCGGCTGAGGTAAAACAACGGAGAGAAACAGGAAGCCAAATGCAGGAGGGGAGCCGGGGAAGAGAGAAACAGGGAGTATGAAAGTATAAAAGGGTCGGGCAGGGCAGCAGCCATGCGACATACACAGTACTACGCAGAGAATCTGACAGACTGCGATCATTCAGACGTGCTCAAATCCCATTCATTACCGAGCCCGGGAATGGTGCAGAAGATCCAGAAAAGTGTCTGGGGGGAGGAAGAACACAATAAAGAGACAGAGTAAGCGGGCAGGAGGAGAGACTGGAGCTGAGAGCCGGGCTGGTGTTTAATGAGGACCAGGGAATCCTATTAGGGAGATAAGACGGACGCCCCTCTCATAAAACAGCCTTTCACTGGTTTCCCTGAAGACCCCTTTACGAGGGCAGCTCATATTATTAACCAGCGCTAGCAGGGGGGCGGGGCTTGACGGCGGCGAGAGGGAAAGTAATACATGGATATTTATGGTGCACGAGGACTTTAGACCCCAAGCTCCAAGGACACAAAGCCAATGTTGTCTGATTCTGACCATCTCCTTTTTTTTCCCCACATCTTTTCCATGTTCTTTGTTCTTTGTGTAGAAAAAAAAAATACCCTCTTGCTGTCATCTTCACCCACCATTATTAAACTAAAGCTATCATTTTCAAATTACCACTCAAGCTGGGAGCCCGGCCATCTCATTGTAACCTTGTTTTTTCCTCCAGACAGCAAATTAAACTGGAAAGGGGGGGGCTGTAAAAATGTCTACAAGCCTCAAAAGGTAAAACCCATGGTGAGGTTGGCCATTGAAATTTTAAAATTGACCTACCGATTCTCGAGTGAAGCACCAAACTTGCATATTTACACATGATTGATATTGTGTTGCACTGTGGCAGCATATGCATGCTCTCTTATTTTCCAGCGCTGCCAAACCCCCCACAGCCACTGAGCTTCTCCCCCACAAGCCATTCCATGGACATTTTCACAGCAGGTTTCCCTGAGGCTGAGATTCGCACTCCTTGGAACGGCAGGATTAAGAGCCAGGATGAACGCCTGCCGCGTGTTATTTAGTTGTTTTTCTTTCGTGGATACAACCTGTGCTGGGCACGCCTCATTGAGCTCCGCGTCCGGAGCACCTGCAGTGCTTAAACACGCATCATTTTTCAGCGATGATATGAGAAAACGGACGGGATACAGAAGGGTATGCAGTTCTGCGCTATGAGAGGGGATTGCCAGGGGGGGTTGTCAGCAGCTGGTGGTTATTAGGTTTGGGGGAGGTCTCACTTTTCTAGTCTTTGGTTAATGTTCAGTTCTTTGGGTGTGAAGTGTTTTGTCTTTGTAAATTTACAGTAGCACCATCTGCCGAGCTGTTGGCGCTAAAAATGGAGGCGGAATGAGGGTGGCAAAGAGGCAAGAGCGGGCAAAGGGGGATGATAATTGGGACAATATGTTGATGGGCCATAACAAAGTGTGCACTTTTCGATAAAAGCAATTTGCTCCCACATCTGTTTATCCTGGCTTTTAATCTTTTTTTTTGTATTGACATGCTTTCTGTGTAAGGCATTACTGGTGGCAACATTTTCTCTGTAGTGAGTTAAACCGTTGGTATTTCAGACAGTTTTGCCTTCTTTGTTTGAATAATTGTGTTTAGTAACATTGGACGATGTTTTCATGAACTAAAATCAAACAATCTCCTCCTAAACAGTCACATACATGCAGGCCGCCTGTTTTGAGAGCTTGAATCCTCAGCAGCCATTGAGGTAACAGTGGACTGACTAGTAACATTGAGTTGAGCAATGTCAATGGCAAACCCCCGACGCTATATTATGGTCAACTTGCACAAAGAGAAAAACAAATATTACTCATTGTACCTAATTATACCATAATCATGCTGACAACATTTTAACATGAATAAGGGAGAGGCATCTTCTTTGATTGTGATTATTTACCTGTCTTGTCAGACATGGCAAGACAGTGATATCTGCTGTTGCCTGACAGCGTATTTAAGATAGTATTCCAGGTGAGGGATAGTTGGCAGCCCCCTCCTCTCAGTGTACTTTTCCATGGGGTTTAATGATAATGTTCCAGTTCAGGCCTTTGTCATCAATGATGGGAACCACGTTTTAATGTTTGTAGTACAACCTGGCTGAGCACTTTACTATCAAGGAATTGACCAATCTGCTGCAGCTTCTTACTGTGCTTCACTGCAGTCTGATGACTTTCCTTTTCAAATCTCATGTCTGTCTGTCTTCATGTTTCTCCATCTATCTGTCTGTCTGTCTGTCTGTCTGTCCGCCTGTCCGCCTGTCCCTCCGTCTTATAGGGGGTCACCATTTCTATATGCCTCATTCAATAGTTCCAAGCACACTAAATTATGCATTTGCATTTGAATTCAGTTGTACGCTCTCCAGTTTGGAAGGCGGGTTGTTATGTCGTTTCACCATTGGTAACCTTCCCCCTGCGACATACTGGAGTCTTTTTGAAGCTTTGCTGCGCATTTATTTTCTCCCTCTCTCAAATATATTAAACATGAACTTTTTTAATACAAATTCCAGCCTTGCAGTCAGCAGAACAGCTTCAGTGTTGCATCTCTGAAGTATGTTAGGCAAGCAAGTTGCCGACAAATGATGACTACCGTTCAACTCAATGTCAACGCCAAGCGTTATCTTTCTGAAGGACTCATTTCTGGTTTCACTGAAACTTGAAAAAGAGGTCGTTGGAGTGTGGCAGGTGTGCCAAATGAAGAAAGTAGCTTCCGTAAATCTATGTGCATGGGGTGATGAAAATAATTAGGGGAGGGGAGAGAAGCAATTAACTTAAACCATATCCACATGCTTCACTCTCAACGTAAGGTGCAGGATTAGCCACATGCTGTTTTTCCGTGAAAGGGAACTTATTAAAACTGTTGCTCAATAATGGAGCCGCCATTAAAACGCTCCATTGTGATTAGTCTTGATACAGTGTGTCTGTTAAAACAATGGTTCTCAATGTAGGGTCGGGGGACCCACCCCCAGGGGTCCTTCAAGAGGTTCCAGGGGGTCCCCTGCAAGATGATTAATAGTTAAACTTCACCGTTATTTCATTTATGAGAGCATCATTAGAGGTAAGAAAGAAACAGTCTTTAATCATCACACGACACTCCACAACACATGCTTGCACACACACACACATGCTTGATGGTGGCCGGTGAAATGGATCCTCTGCTTTTGACCCATCCTGGCTTGTCCTTCCTCCGGGGGCACAGCCAGGAGCAGTGGGCAGCGTACGTGGACGCGCCCGGGGACCAGGTGATAAGTGTCCATCGCTGGTCAGACGATGATGGGTGCATGTTTTTGGTGGGGGTCCATACTGACGTGAGGTGGAGGAAACCCCATGTGAACACGGGGAGAACATGCAAACTCCACACAGAAAGGCTCCTATTTGGGAGATAACCCACCGGAGCACGGTGCCAACAGCGCCCCAGGCGGGAATCGAACCCAGGACCTTCTTGCTGTGAGGCAGCAGTGCAATGCACTGCGCCACCGTGCCACCAGTATGACTGACAATAATGACTGTGTTTGATGGTAGATTCACTGCAGTCGCAGTACTTGCAAATTACTATCTTATTATTTCTAGCTATGTTTATTGCTATTGTTATGCACCAAATACCAAGACAAATTCCTTGTATGGATAAACTTGGCAATAAAGACGATTCTGATTCTGTTATCTCCCTAACCGTAGTACAGGTACGGAAGTTTGGGCTTTGTGTCTAACAATAAAGACCTTCTCAGATGGGGTCCCAAAGACATAATCAAATGGGGTTCGTGACCTAATGCTTATCAAATTGAGACGCCTTGATACAAAAATAGTTTAGGGCAGCAAATTGATAACCCAATTGGCCATGACAAAATATGGACCGCAACTCATACAGTTCCTGGTCGTGGCTCGATAGAGTTCAGGTTCTGGTAGACCTGTGAAGATCACCACCTACATGCCCTGTGGAATGGGTTTTTGATCCGGTTTGGCTGCAAATTTGCCTTTTGAAGCACCCGAGAGACAAACTTTACTTTAATCTACAGGACAGCAGGACAGAAGGGTAAAATACGGGAAAATCCCCGAAAAAAACGGGAGGGTTAACAGGTATTGCCTGCAGGTGCATCCTTCCCTCCTGAGTTCAAAGCTTCAAGAAAACACAGAAAACAGCGGAGTCTGACCTCATTAGAGGGTAGTGCGTGTGCGGGTGGGTGTGCGTGTGCGGGTGTGTGTGTGTGTGTGTGTGTGTGTGTAAAAGAGTGTGTGCACTTACCTTAGTAGTTGCTCTGATATACTGTCTGAGCCTACAAGCTGCCATTTATACAGGCGATTCTACACTAAAAGTGCATGTCTATGTAGGTTCCACTGCAACACTAAGGGAGATTAGTCAACTATAAGCGGATTTGGGTGTGTTTTAATTACATTTGCACTGCTTTTTATACAGTGAGTGTATTTGCGTGTGTGTATGTGTGTGTGTGTGTGTGCGTGTGTGTTTCTTGTTTGAACTGTCATTGTGCACAGCTGCTTGTTTAAACCCGAAAGGCATTGGTCTTGCTAACGCAGGACCTGACCTCATTAGCACCCCCTGTCTGTGTACGCAAATCTGTGTGTGTGTGTGTTGTGTGTGTGTGTGTGTGTGTGTGTGTGTGTGTGTGTGTGTGTGTGTGTGTGTGTGTGTGTGTGTGTGTGTGGTGTGTGTGTGTGTGTGTGTGTGTGTGCGTGTGCGTGTTTGTGTGTGTGTGTTTGCGCGTGTGTGTTTGCAGGCAGATGACGGTGATCCAGCCATTCATTAAGTTAAAGAGGGATTGGACTTGGCTTACAACACATTCACAAGTGCAATTACTCCGCCACACCTGGCTAGTCGGGGTGTTTTTTTCCCCTCCAACCCAACCACGCATGCTGTTCGCACACAGACGGAAAACCAAGCAGCCCCCCACACTGATTGTGTGACCCCCCTCCAGTTGTTGTGGCCCTAAACAACCCCACAGAGTGTTTTCCCGGGCCCAGTCCCCCGGGCCTGCAGTTGGAGACCCCTGCTTTTGATGCTCTGCGGGCGAGGGAATTTCAAGGCGTCTGTCGTCATTTTAAGAATGTTTTGTGAGACAATTAATATTTTAATTAACACACAGTTTTTTTTATTCATTTGTTTTAATAAAATCCTAACCAGTATTGTGTTTATTTTTCATTTATTTATATTATGTATTTATTTTTTCATTGTACAGCGCGCTGTCTGGTTGTCTGTCCGACACTGCCTGTGTGTGTGTGTGTGTGTGTGTGTGTGTGTGTGTGTGTGTGTGTGTGTGTGTGTGTGTGTGTGTGTGTGTGTGTGTGTGTGTGTGTGTGTGCGTGTGCTCGTGTGTGTGTGTGTGTGTGTGTGTGTGTGTGTGTGTCTGTGTGTGTGTGTGTGTGTGTGTGCGGTGTGCTCGTGTGTGTGCGTGTGTGTGTGTGTGTGTGTGTGTAAAATGTTATTAGCGGCACAAGTCATTGAGCACGGGTGGAAAAGCAAAGGAGGGAATCCGGATCCCTTTGCCGTCTTCCTCTCTATATGTTGCTCTCTCTGTCCTCGC